>NC_083896.1:48470384-48752884 GCF_032452875.1 Bos javanicus | reverse complement strand
GAACTATACAAAAAAGTCATAGTGATCCAGATAACCATGATGGTGTGGTCACTCACCTAGAACCAGACATACTGGAGTGTGAAGTCAAGTGGACCTTAGGAAGCTTTACCAGGAATAAAGCTAATGAAGGTAATGGAATTCCAGCTGAACTATTTCAAACCTTAAAAGATCATGCTGTTAAAGTGCTGCATTCAATATGTCAGCAAATTTGGAAGACTCAGCAGTGGTCACAGGACTGGAAAAGGTCAGTTTCCTTTTTTTTTCTTCATATATATATTTTATTGACCTATAGTTGACTTACAATATTTCAGGGGCACAGCAAGGTGATTCAGTGATACATTTGCACGTATATTATTTTTGAAATTATTTTCCACTATAGGTTATTATAAGATGTTGACTATAGTCCCTGTTTTATACATTAAACTCTTGTTGCTTGTTGCATATCTTTTTTTTAAACTAGAAATCTAGCATTCTATTCATACTCAGTCAAATAGGCAGAATCAAAATATCATAAACTTTTTAGTTAGGCAAAAATTCATAAGTTTTCTAAAATATGTATATTATACATATTGTTTATATGGTTGTTCAGTTGCTAAGTTGTGTCTGACTATTTGCAACCCCATTAACTGCAACATGTCAGGCTTCCCTGTCTTCATCATCTCCTGGAGCTTGCTCAAACTCAAGTCCATCAAGTCAGTGATGCCCTCCAACCATCTCATCCTCTGCCGTCCCCTTCCCCTCCTGCCCTCAATCTTTCTCAGCATCAGGGTCTTTTCCAATGAGCTGGCTCTTCGCATCAGGTGGCCAAAGTACTGGGGCTTCAGCATCAGTCCTTTCAATGAATATTCAGTGTTGATTTCCTTTAGGATTTACTGCTTTGATCTCGTTGCAGTTCAAGGGATTCTCAAAAGTCTTTTACAACACCACAATTTAAAAGCATCAATTCTTCTACTCTCAGCCTTATTTATGATCCAACTCTCAGATCCATATGTGACTACTGGGAGAACCATAGCTTTGACTATACCGACCTTTGTTGGCAAAGTGATGTATCTGCTTTTTAATATGCTATCTAGGTTTGTGATAGCTTTTCTTCCAAGGAGCAAGCATCTTTTAATTTCATGACTGTAGTCACTGTCTGCATTGATTTTGGAGCTCAAGAAAACAAAATCTGCCACTGTAACTGTTTTATTGTAACTGTTTCTACTTTTGGGACTTCCCTGGTGACTCAGATGGTAAAGAATCTGCCTGCAATGCAGGAAACACGGATTCAGTCCCTGGGTCAGGAAGATCCCCTACAGAAGGAAATGGCAACCCATTTCTGAGAATCCCATGAACAGAGGAGCCTGGTGGGTACAGTCCATGGGGTCTCAAAAAGTCAGACACGGCTGAGTGACTAACACGAGGTTTCCACTTTTTCCCATTCTATTTGCCATAAAGCGATGGGACCAGATATCATGATCTTAGTTTTTTGAACGTTGAGTTTTAAGCCAGCTTTTTTACCCTGGAGACTCTTCCATCCTGCTTCACAGAGTCCTTAAAATTACCTGTTTGAAGACATGGAAGTGACCTAAGAGTCCATCGACAGAGAAGTGGATGAAGAACACGTGGCCCCTGCACACAGTGAAACAGGGCTCAGCCAGAAAAAGAAGGAAGCAGCGCTGTCCGCAGCAGCGCGGACGGACCTGGAGATTGTCGTGGTGAGTGAAGCAAGTCAGGCGGGAAGACAAGCCCTGCATGAAACCGCTTACGTGTGGACTCTAAAGTGCGGGTGGATCTGGAGATTGTCGTGGTGAGTGAAGCAAGTCAGGCGGGAAGACAAGCCCTGCATGAAACCGCGTGTGTGTGGACTCTAAAGTGTGACACACACGAAGCTATTTTTGAAACAGAAACAGAATCATGGACACAGAGAAGAGACGGTGGTTGCCAAGCAGGAGGGAGGTGGCGGAGGGGCGGGCGGGGAGTTTGGGTTCAGCAGGTGCAAACTATTAATACTATATACGGGATGAATGAGGGGCTTCCCAGGCGGCGCTAGAGGTAAAGAACCCGCCTGCCATTGCAGGAGGCTCATGAGATGTGATTTCAATCCCTGGGTTGGAAAGATCCCCTGGAGGAGGGCATGACAACCCACCCAAGTATTCTTGCCTGGGGTATCCCAAGGACAGAGGAGCCTGGTGGGCTATGGTCCATAGGGTCGCGAAGAGTTGGACACGACTGAAGCTACTTAGCATGCACATGCGCACAGGATGAATAAACAGGGTCCTACTGTTTCACACAGGGAACTGTATGTGATGTCCTGGGATAAGCCATAATAGAAAATATACAAAATAATGCATACACATGTATATAAAGATAACTGAGTCACTTTGCTGTACAGCAGAAATTAATACAACATTGCAAATTAAAAATACTTCAATAAGAACCAAATTATCTGGCTTGATATTTGCAAGCTGGTTAGCAGAGTGTTGCGATGCAGGACGTGAGGAAGGCACATGTGCCGTTAATGCTGGGGTCTCCGCCTTGCGGCAGACTCTTAGGATGGCAAGGGCTCGGGCGCCCTCTGGCGGTGGCGGAAGGCCTCGCGGGCAGATGGTCAGTCGGGAGCAGCCTTGCCTGGGTGGGAGCTGCGGGGTCTGGCTAACCGCAATTCCCTACCTGGATGGCAACACTCTCAACCTTGTTTGACCAGAGAGTCACCTGTTGGGTGTCATCTATTTAGAAAGCCAATCCAAGGAAGTGGCTTCAGTCCACAGAAAGTGACGGAAAGATGACGCTCAGTTTCTTCTCTGAGGGTCATTCTCTCATCTTCCTGCTCTCTCTGCTTTCCCAGGTGTTATAGTGGTGGCCACAGAGCTAAACTCCTGCACAGGGTTCCGAACAAATGCAAGCGTGGAGTCCTGCCCCAGGCCACAAGCGCCAGGCCCTACACGAAGCCCACAGACCAGAGCCCAGAACCAGGGTCACCTCTGAAGCTGACCAAGTCCCTTTGTAACCATTGCCAAAAGCCCCCTGATCACCACTAACAAGCCTCCTGACCCCAAATTAGGCAAGAATGCGCACCCCATACTCACCCTATAGCGCCTGAACCAATCACCTAATGCCAGCCTTCCAGCAGGAGTTTTCTTTGCTTTGAGGCTGTAAACATTTGCTACTAACCCACGAAAACTGTCAGCTCCCCCTGGTCTGTCGGGAGATCAGTCCGCTGTGCTCACAGTGCCCACTTTATCTCTGCACTTCGTTCTCAATAAACTCACTCTCTTCTGAAATGCCCCGTGTCTGGAAATTCTTTTCCATCCCAAGTCTGGACTGCCCCCACAGGGACCAGCATTTTCAGCCTATGAGGGGCACAGGCGTCCTGTGCATCAGGAGGGGGACCCTCGCTGAGAACCCACACTGGCACCTAATCCTGGGCTTTCAGCCTTTGGGACCATGAGACGGTTAGTCTCAGCTGGTGAAGCCCCCTTGTCTATATGGACACATGAGCCAAATCAGCCTGGATCAACTTTATCTGTTCCCAGACCAGAATTTCTGCCACTTGCTCATCAAATGACAGCACCAACAAGTGTAAATCAAACCCTGCCTCACACACTAGTGTAACAGAAACCAGAGTAACAGGAGACACAC
This sequence comes from Bos javanicus, assembly GCF_032452875.1. NCBI lineage: Eukaryota > Metazoa > Chordata > Mammalia > Artiodactyla > Bovidae > Bos > Bos javanicus. The sequence goes on along the minus strand of NC_083896.1, from coordinate 48,749,263 downwards.
ACCTGTCACGGAGAGAGCAGGCGATTTCTTCCGCAGGCGATTCTGGGATCCCAAGCACGTGCAGCTGGTGACTGCTCAGAAGAACACATCTACCCCTCACATGGTGTTACTGAGTCCAAGGTCTTACTGCTCTTTGCACAACAGACCAAGCAATCGAGAGCTGGACGAGGTGTTGGGGCAGGAAGAGCAACCTTATTGGGAAAGCCGGCGGACAGAGGAGATGGTGGACTACTGTCCCCAAGAACCATCTTCTCCAAGTTTGGATGCTAGTCTTTTAAAGCTTTTAATTTTATATTGTAATACAGCCTACGGACACTGTTGTGATCGTTTCAGGTGGGCAGCAAAGGGACTTGGCCATAAATATATATATATATATATATACACACATGTATCCACTCTCCCCCAAATTCCCCTCCCACCCAGACTGCCGCTAACACTGAGCAGAGTTCCATGTGCTGTACAGAAAGTCCTTGCTTGTTATCCACTTTAAATACAGTGTATACATGTCCATCCCAAATCCCCTATCTCTTCCCCTCATTCTCCCCACCTGGGAACCATGTCAGTTTTCTTTATAGAAAAAAGAGTGGGGAGGCGAGGAGCTCACATATTAAAAGGTGTAAAAAGTAGTGCTCAGTCATGTCCAACTCTTTGCGGCCCATAGACTGTAGCCCACCTGGCTCTTCTGCCCTTAGGATTTTCCAGGCAAGAATACTGGAGTGGGTTGCCATGCCCTCCTCCAGGGCATCTTCCCCACCCAGGGATTGAACCCATGCCTCCTGCATTACAGGTGGATTCTTTACTGCTCCGCCACCAGGGAAGCCCATGCAAGGCAGTAAGGAGTTGCAGATATTTCCTGACTCCAGCCAGACTCAGAGGGGATGGGTTAATTTCTTCTTTCCTGTGGCCACTCACAGGTGGGCCTGGTCAAGGTGTTTCCTGGGAGCTGAATGAAGTTGTTTCAGCTCAATGCTCAGTCGGGGGGGCAGGGTTCCGAAGATGGCCACTGTGTATATGCGAGGCTCTGGGCGACATCCCTTCAGTGATTCACTTGTAGCAAAACCAACAGAATACGTGGGTTAAAGGGCAAGAAAGAGCTCCAGTACGCAGTCAGGCTGGTTCCTCCCAGGTCCCTTGGGGGCGTCCAGCGCCTTCTCCCCACGTGGTCTCCGTGGGGCTCTGCTGCTCTGTGCCAGGCCCCCCTCCCGCCGTGCTCCACGCCTCCAGCTCCCTCATCAGTGCCCTCTGGCGGAGGACGTGCGGGGTGTCCTGACGCCGCCCCGCGGAGGCGCCTGGCCAGGAGCTAGATGACCCGGGAGCCGTGCAGACCGCGCTGGAGAGGAGCAGCAGCAGGTCAAAGGACACGGACAGATACTCTTGGTGGAGCCGGAACGTCACGGTGGCCAGGGGCAGGCCCCAGAGGAGGACAACGACGACCACTGTGCGGATGACAAGGTAGGTCCTGGCGGGCGAACACCGCTGGGGGCACCGGGCGGCCAGGGTCAGGCTGGGCGCGCACGCGGTGACGCCGAGGAGCACAGGCCGTCCTGGAACCTGGCGCAGAACGGGCCCTTGCTGGAGACTTCACAGACCTCGCCCACCACGTGCAGACAGAGGCCCAGGGCCCAGCTCAGGCCGCTCACCACGGCCGAGGTTCCCCAGGCGGCGGCAGCTCCAGGCGGGGGCGAGGACACCCAGGGAGCCCTCGATGCTCAGGGCAGCCAGGAGGCAGAGCCCCACCAGGTCGCAGCAGCAGGACACGGGGTGGAGGGTGGTGGCCGCCTGCAGGGTCGGCTGGGGGCCCAGCTCGAAGACCTCCTCCAGGAGCACCAGGGCCGTGCAGCCCAGGCTGAGGCTGTCGGCGGCCGCCAGGTGGAGGACACAGGCCAAGTAGGGGCCCCTGCGGACGCGGAAGCAGAGAGGCCAGCACCCCGCCGAGGGCCACCAGCACCGTGAGGGGCAGGACCACCTCCACAGGCAGGGCCACCCACCCCCTGTCCCGTTTAGGGCTCTCTGGACAGCGGTCTCTGCATCATAGTCCAGAGCCGGGTTCCAGGGATGGGCCAGGGATTGCCCGTCCATCTGCTCGTCCATCAAGGCCTGGGCACACCCTGGGTAAACAAAGGCCTGGGCAGTTTCCAAACCTGGGCAGACAGGGTTTCGCTTGGCTCTCAGAGGGTCCTGCTTGGGGCCCCTGAAATTGGCGGGGATCCTCTCCCATGCCCCCCACTCCACTCTGTCCCCCCACCACTCAAGGGCATCATCCCAGCTTCCTGCCTGGATCTGCCCCCTCACCCCCACCAGGCCCTCTAGAGCCCTTCCCAGGGTGCCAGCTGGCTTCACAACATGGGCTAGGAGGTGACACAGACTTCCAGGGCTCCCCACCTCTTTCCTGCCTGTCCCTCCCTGGCCGCCCCACATCCCCGCTGCCCCGTCCACTCTCAGGCCCAGGGGACTCCGGCATTCCAGGCCAAGGCCTGTGCTCCTGCTGTTCCGCTTCCCCAAAAGGCCTGGATCTCCTGCTGGTCCTGCCCCCAGGAGCCTCCCCACCAAGGACCTTCTTGTTGTCCTGCCCTCCATGTGCTCAGCGCCTGCTGACTGTCTACCTGACTTACTTGCTTTTGCAGGGACAGGCACCACTCACAGCTGCCTATCCAGGGTCTTTGTGGGATTTTGCAAGGAGGGGGACCAACAGTTTGTCCAGAAAAATGAAATTTAGGAGAGGATTAGCATTTATTCGGGTGTCTGACAGCTGGGTTAAACCAGGGGGTCTGAGGAGTCCAGGCTCAGGGTGTGAGAGCTGGCCTCCTCGGGACAGATCCCAGCCCCCTCCACGAGGGGATGACCTCCTTCTGCCTCAGTATCCCCATCTTTTTAAAGGTTGTTGCGTGCGTCCGTGTGTGAAGTTGTCTCAGTTGCATCCAACTGTTTCAGTCCCGTGGGCTGGAGCCCAGCAGGCTCTTCTGTCCATGGGATTCTCCAGACAAGAATACCAGAGTGATTTGCCATTACCTTCTCCAGGGGATCTTCCCAACCCAGGGATCGAACCCGTGTCTCGTATGTTTCCTGCATTGGCAGACGTGTTTCTTTGCCACGAGGGGCATCTGGGAAGCCTCTAAAGGTTGTTACTATGTGCTGAATTGTGTCCCCAAATTCACAAGTTGCTTCTAACTCCCAGTATCCCGGAATGTGGCTGTATTTGGAGATACTCTCTTTAAAGAGGTGATTAAGGTCAGGTGAGGTCACTGCTGCTGCTAAGTCGCTTCAGTCGTGTCCGACTCTGTGCGACCCCAGAGACGGCAGCCCACCGGGCTTCCCCGTCCCTGGGATTCTCCAGGCAAGAACACTGGAGTGGGTTGCCATTTCCTTCTCCAATGCATGAAAGTGAAAAGTGAAAGGGAAGTCGCTCAGTCGTGTCCGACTCTTAGCGACCCCATGGACTGCAGCCCACCAGGCTCCTCCGCTCATGGGATTTTCCAGGCAAGAGTACTGGAGTGGGGTGCCATTGCCTTCTCACTAGGGTGGGCCATAATCCCACAGGACTGGGGTCCTTGTAAGAAGAGGAGGTCAGGACACAGACATACTCAGAGGGATGACCCTGTCAGGACACAGACATACTCAGAGGGACGACCCTGTGAGGACGTGGGGAGGAGACGGCGTCTACACGCTCAGGAGGGGTCCTCAGGAGGGCCAGCCCCGCCCACACTTGGATCTCAGGTTCCAGCCTCCAGGCTTGGAGACAGTGACTGTCTGATGTCCAGCCTCCGGGCTGTGGTGTTTGTTATGACCCTCCTGCTGACTGATACAGTTGAGATAATAATGCGACAGAACAACAGGGCTACCTGCCTGGTCCTAAGCTGGAGGACACATTTGGGTTAAGGTTATTTCAAAACGAAAGCAGGTAGATAGATCTTTTGTCATACCTAGGAGGTCTTTGCTTTGCTCCTGAATCACAGAAGGCTCTGGAACAACAGTCTTTCTGTGAACTGACAAATGCCCACCGCGTACCTGGGGATTTCCCTGGTCCTGGGGTTTGCAGTCTCATTTTGGGGCACCACTGGTGTTCAAGAAAACATCAGGGCCCAACTCCAGGTTGGTCCTGAGTTAGAAACCGTCCCCACCCCATTTCCAGGATAACAGAATCTCCTCTGGTCAGCCTCTCTACTTGAGACAGCACAGTCCGACCCGCGGCCCCCGGCCCCCCGGCCCAGGCTGCCAAGTGTCTCGTGTCTGAGGTCAGCAGGGGCCGCAGATCAGAATCAGGTCTACTGTGGTCATATGAGGAGGCCTGGGGCCTGGGGACCGCTGGTGCCCATGGCAACACCAGGGTCAGATGCAGCCATGGCCCCGGGTTAGGGTCATGGCCCCAGGTCAGGGTCATGGCCCTGGGTCAGGGTGTTCCAGCCCGGGACCATGCTATGGACAGGAAACTGGCCAACAGGGCCCTGTGACCAAGCCCAGGTCGATAGAATTTTGGTTTCCAGCTAGGAGGTTAGTATTTAATGATGAGACATTTCTGGGGGGCAAGGTGGGCCTCCCTTCTGAGTGAGAAGAGACCCCGGGTGGCCTGTCACTTGGCTGGCTGAGACCCAGGCTTGAGCCTGGAGACCACCCCGCACCCCGATGACACATAACCCGTTTTTTTTTTGTCCAAGCAGCAGGAAGAGACATCTGTGCTCAAGGGGGGCCCTCAGCGCCAGGCGTGGTCCCTGCACCTGGGCCAAGCCGGGTCACCTAAGGACACCTGCCCCCCGACGGGGAAACAGACGCGGCAGAGGGGCTGGGGTCCTGAGTCGGCTCTGAGGGAGCGGTCCCGCCTGCACAGCCCACACCCCGCGGTCACCTTTGCATTTGGACTGAAGCGCTTCCTCTGGTTCTAAGAGGTCAGTGCTTTCTCACCCGCATCATCACCCTCCTTGACTTTTTGTTTAGGTGAAATTCATATAACACGGAGTGAAGCAACTCAGCGCCATTCAGCACATTCACGATGGGCACCCCTCCACCCCCGTCCAATTCCAGAACATCCTCATCACCCGAAGGATGCTGGTACCCACTTGCTGTCACTCCCCGTCTGCCCTCAGCAGCCACCAGGATGCTTTCTGACTCCACAGACTGGCCTGTACTGAACGTTCGATGTAAACGGGATCCTACGATGCGTGGCCCCATGCGTCTGCCTTCCTCCACGTGGTGTAATGTTTTCAGGAATCAGTCATGTCTTAGCATGTCTGGGCGCCTCAGTCCTTTCTGGGGTGAGCCTCTCAGAGGGCCAGGACGCTGGCCCCTCCTTCCTTCAAATTCATCTAGCTGCCCCACCTCTCACCAAAGTAACTTAGACTGAACAGAGAGAATCTTGGAGAAGAAATAAACATCAGTTTAGCAGCTAAGCTGTTAGATCAGAAGGACCAAGAGGCTGTCCCAGAAGGTCAAAGATCAGACCTTGGTGACAGCAGCTGGAACCCTACTTTTGCACCATGGTGTCCCGAGGTTTTAAATTCCAGGCAAACACAAATCTGGGTTAAGATTGTTGAAAACAAAAGCAGTTAGATGGATAAATCTTTTGTCATACCTGGGAGGTCCTCTTGGACAGAACTGGTTCGCCCAGGCGTCAGGAAGCTCTCTAAGAATTTCTGCCTTGAATGGGGTCCTGATAAGGGGTAATCAAGTGTCTTGTGTCCCTCAGGCATTCCTGTATGAAGGCCACTTGCAAACCAGGGCTCAGGCCTTTATCTGAAATCTTGTGATATCCCCCAGCTTGTCTGACTGTTAATTACTCTGTTCTTAGCGACAGTCTCCCAAGCGAAGAAGATCTCCAGGAAAGTCACAGCCTCTCCTATGTCCATCCCTCAGGCTGATGTCCAGTCCAGCCCAGCTCTGCCCAATCGGAGAAAGAGGGAACCAGGGCAGCATGGCATCCAGGAGCTCAAACATGTCTCCTTTATCCATGAATGGAGCTGGATTTTGTCTTTTTAGTAAAGATGTGGAATCCTTGCAGATCTGAGACCCTCACGTCAGATTCACCAAGCCCGTGGTGATCATGTCGCTGTGTTCCGTCGGGCAGGCGTTCTGAGATCTGGTCATTTCCAGCACTGACTGGGGTTGGAGGAGGCAAATCAGACATCTCTCTCTTTTCCATTAATTGCAGTTCATCAAACAGTTAATTTCAAGTAAGTCTGTCTAGGTCAACTGAGAGACCAGTTGAGGAATCAAAATAATGGCCATCCAACTTCAAAGGTTGAGATGATAATACTTCTCAAATAGAAATTCTTGATCTGTTTTTGAAAAAAAATGGAGAGAAATTATGTGTGTTGTTAAAAAGTCTTACATGAACAAATTCATTGAATACATTCATGATCCCTAGGGGAAAAAAATAAAACCATTTCTACCAAACCAGCACCTTTATTAAAGGCCTGTAGGCCTGTTGTGTTTCTGAAGTGCTTACGCTCACCCCTCTCCCAGGAGCTGGATTTCCTCCTCCAAGCAGCAGGCGGGGGGACCCACGGGCAGGATTCGTCTGCTGTGGTTTGTGACTTCCTGGACTCTTTATGCTGTCACATTGATCTCTGTATCTGTCCTTCCAGTAAGAGGACACGGTCTTGACTATTGCAGTTGTGTGGTAGGGTTTATAGTTCAGATGGGTGATTTCTCCCACTTTGAGTTTCCTTTTCGAAATGTTTTCTGGAAATTCTAGTTCTTTTGCCTTTTCGTATACATTTTAGAATAATCTTGTCTGTATCTACCAAAAAAATCTTTCTGGAATTGTAATAGGAATTACATTAAATCTGTATATCAATTTGGGGAAAACTGTAGCTCAATCAGTAAAGAATCTGCCTGCAATGCAGGAGACCCGGGTTCGATCCCTGGGTTGGGAAGATCCTCTGCGGAAGGGAATGGCAACCCACTCCAGTATTCTTGCTTGGAGAATGGTAAATGGAAATTTTGAATGTTGGACACTGTGATTCCTATTTCAATAGTCTATTTTAGCATCAAAATGCCTATCCTGACCCAGGAATGTAGCACAAATGTCAGTTTAGCTCATAAAGCTTCTGGAAGGCTGGTCTGCATGTTACTCAGAGAACAGGAATCTGCCCATATAGCCCCACAGCTGTCCAGGGAGGGGAGGATGGAAGCTTCATTAATGTAGGGATTCCAAAAGGACCCAAGAGAACCTCCTACTGTGAAGGAAGTGTTCTGACTCTTGAATGTGTTGGAGGTTACACGGGCGTCTACATCTGTCAAAAGTTATCCAGGTATACGCACACACACCTTGGAGACACTGTGGGTTCAGTTCCAAAGGACGGCAATAAAGTGACTATTGCAATAAAGTGATCACATGGGTTTCCTGATTTCCCAGCGTCTGAGTCATGTTCACATCATACTATAGTCTGTTCATTGTGCAATAGCATTATGTTTCAAAAAGCAATGTACAGGACTTCCCTAGGCGCTCAGTGGTAGAGACTCCGCCTGCCAATGTAGGAGTCATGGGTTTGGCCTGGTCTGGGAAGATTTCACATGTCCTGGAGAAGCTAAACCCTTGTGCCTCAACTACTGAGGCTGTGCTCTAGAGCCCGGAAACCGCAGCTACTGAGCCCACATGTGACAACTACTGAAGCCCACGATCCCCAGAGCCCGTGCTCTGCAACAGGAGAACTCAGTGCAGGGAGAAGCCTGGGTGCTGCAACTGCAGAGTAAGCCCGCTGGCTGCAATTTGGGAAAAGCCCGCGGCAACGAAGACCCAGCACAGCCAAAAAGAAACCAAAAAACTATATTTAAAAAGCATTATACATACCTTACTTAAAAAATATTTCATTGCTAAAGAAATGTTAACCATCATCAGAGGCTTCAGTGGGACATAATCTTTTTGCAGTAATAACATCACAGATCACTGCAGCAAATAAAACAATAATGAAAAAGTTTGGAAAATTGTTAGAATTCCCAGCACGTGACACAGAGACACAAAGTGTTGCCAAAAACCTTCAATTTATTTTTTAAAAATGCAGTGTTTGCAAAGTATGATCAAACCAAGTGCAATTAAATGAGGCGTGCCTGAACTTAGGACGTGGGCCTTCTACGGTGTGTGAATCACGCCTCAGTCAATTTGATAATAAAAAGGAAGCTGCAGAAGAGACCTTGCTGTATGGTTCCTTTTATCCACTAACACATATGGATACTGACATTAATGCTGACGTCAGTATGTAGGTACATGCACATATTGTCGGGCTGTCCTGGTGGTTCAGATGGTAAAGAATCTGCCTGAAATCAAGAGATACAGGTTTAATCCCTGGGTCAGGAAGATCCCCTGAAGAAGGGAATGGCAACCCACTCCAGTATTCTTACCAGGAGAATTCCATGGACAGAGGAGCCTGGTGGGCTACAGTCCATGGGGTCGCAAAGAGTCAGACACGAGTGAGTAACACACGTACATACACATATTGTATTGGGTTGGCCAAAAAGTTCATTTGGGTTTTTCCATTCGATTGCGCAGAAAAACCCAAATGAACTTTTTGGCCAACCCAATATGTGTTATAATTACGGAGAAATTTGGGGAAGATAAATAGTAAGAGTAAAATATTTGGAGAAGTGCAGGGGGGCTCTCGAGTTTCATACTTTACTCCTTGCATTTTCTAAATATGTATCCAAAAGTCCTCTTATAAAAGCAAGGCCAAGAAAGAGTAAGGCAGATGGACAACAAAGTAGGAGCTTTATTGCAAAGCGGGGAGCCCCCGCTGAGCCAAGCCAGCCTCACTCTGGCCTGTGGCAGAGAAGGGGAAGGTCACAAGCCTTCCGATCTGTGAACACTTGCTGGTTCAGTTCTTCTGGGTGGAGGCACGTGGTTCACTGGTGGCCACACACCGACGTAACTCACTCCTCCAACGCGAGAGGAGTGCGAAGTGGGACAAAGCGTCACTCAGCGTCACGTTAGTGGATGCTCTTCCACATGGGAATAGGAAAAAGAGAAAATCAGGGTTTGCCCCAACATTCCCAGAGAGATTTCTCTTCCAACCAGTTGGTTTGAGTTACGAAACCTGGTGTAAAAATGGGCATAGCTTTGCCTCGTTGAACGAGGCAGCAGGAAATGGAGTTTCCTGCTTCCAAACCCTCGAGTCCATTCATCCAATGCCAAGTGCTCATCCAACACTACGGCTCAGGCTGGCCGGGACTGTTATGTCCACACACTGGGTGAAATTTGTCTGAACAATAAATTACTTAAATGCAACTTTACTACAAGTTTAAAAGGTAGCTGTATGAAAGCTTAAGAGTTCCTCATTCTAGACTTTTTTTTTTTTTAATCATGAAGGGACCATCATTTATTCATTACAAATGATATTGAGGATTATGTAATAAAATGAAGGAACATTAATGACATACATAAGTAGAGTAGTTTAAAAGCATGATTACAACTATGTTTTCAAAAGAAAAGCAAATGGGTAAAATGAAAGGAAAAAAAATCCCACTATGGTTGAAACGTGGCTATTTAAAATCTGTGGTTTACTTTCCCATTTTTCTTGGCTATAACTCATGCTTTACATTTTTATAATGAAAAAGAAAACATTATCAATTGTTTAAATGTCTTTACCCATTTACATGTATAGCAGACTTTAAGAAGACCCTTATGGCCAGATTCATCTGATTCTCTACTCTGCAATGTTTACTTCCTCTACTCTCCTTACAATACCTTTCCCTTTTCCACATTCTATAGTACCAACACTCCCCTACTGGCTCCACCTTATGTTTTCATCTTTGAAAGTGGTTCTCTAAGAGACTAGCAGACTTTTTCTTTTAAAGGGAAAGATAATAAATATTGTAGGCCTTGCCTGCCATTCAATCTGTCATGAATACTCCCATCTGCCACTGTACTGTCAGTAATATTCACAGGCTGTATGTAAATAAATGGATATGGCTCTGTGATAACAAAATTTTATTTATAAAAACAGGCAATAAATGAGCCAGATACTTTACCAACTCTTGCTGTAAAATAATTCTAGTAACTAGTACTATTTAGATGGAACTAGCACTTAAAACCTGGAAAATTACTCTACTTGCAGATCATAATTATGATTTAAATAATACTATACGGGAACTTGCAACAGTATCTAAACTATACTAAAGGGCCAAAGAATTCTTGGTTAAAAAATCAATTATGCACACTTATTCATGTAAAAATGTTCTTACTCTGGGGGACAGCTGAGGACAATTACCAGATTCCACTGTCTGAAATCAATGCTACTGTCTTGCAATCAAGTCCAGGCAATTACTGGAGAATGCTGGGTAAAGAATGTAGTAGGGGAGGATTTTTCCTTTTGAAATGATGGCCATAAACAAGCCTAATTAATATGAGTTGTGGGGTTATACTCTGAAATAGAAATAAAGAAAATCTAGAAGAAAACTCATCTATAAACTTCTTTCCTCTCTTAGTTTCTGAAAAGCACATATTAAACCCTTTGAATTTAGGTCATTCAAATCTTAAAAAAAGAAAGGAAAAATAAAGTATTTAATCAAAATTAATTGCAATTTTCTAAAAATCTAAGCAACTAACACAAAAAGACACTGTAAATAAATCTACGTAACACTGACAAATCATGGGTTAATAGTTTTGTTACACATCAGATGATTCAAAAAAATGGGTAACAAAATATGAGAAAAGAAAACAAAAAATAACTAGTAAATAAGCCTGGGAAAATATTTAGCTTCTCATCTGCTAATGGATGTGATGTGTATTTCTAATTTAATAGAAATAAATTATATGTAATTGACATAATTAATGCAGATGAAAGTGTACCTGGCACTATACTTTCTCATGGCAATAAAGACTAATAATTGACAATATAATTTAGAACATGAACCTTAATTTCAAATTCCTTGATTTATTTTTACATCTGCATATCCAAGGAAATGATCCTATCTAATGTTTTCCAAAAAGCAAATTACTGAAGCTTCATTTCAAACTATCAGCAGAAAAAATAAAATTCTCACAGAAAGGAATTATAAAACATATTAGCAGGATATTCAGCAACTATTCATAATGAAATGCTTTTCTTATGTTAAGGTGAAAAGCAGTACAAGCTAAATATGAATAAAACTACCTAAAAAGAAAAGTCCTCGCTGGAAGTATCTCTAAAACACTGTCCACAGAGAGACTTCTGAAATATAGATTAGCCCTGGGATTTCTTTGGAAGGAATGATGCTAAAGCTGAAACTCCAGTACTTTGGCCACCTCATGCGAAGAGTTGACTCATTGGAAAAGACTCTGATGCTGGGAGGGATTGGGGGCAGGAGGAGAAGGGGACGACAGAGGATGAGATGGCTGGATGGCATCGCTGACTCGATGGACATGAGTCTGAGTGAACTCCGGGAGTTGGTGATGGACAGGGAGGCCTGGTGTGCTGCGATTCATGGGGTTGCAAGGAGTCGGACACGACTGAGCGACTGATCTGATCTGAATTGACTCCAATACAAACTAAAAAGTTTTTTTTTTTTAATTTAAGAAAAGAAAGAAAAATTAAAAAAAGTACACTTTACCAAACTGCTGCAAGTTATAGACAGCTTAAAAGACAGGAGAAAATACATCCTCTAAATCTGGAGAACAAAACATTAAAGACTCAGCAATGCTTTAAACTGGTAAGAACAGATGCTTGATCTTAGCAAAAGGCCAAGCTTCCCTGGTGGCCCAGATGGTAAAGAATCTGCCTGCAATGCAGCAGACCTGGGCTCGATTCCTAGGTTGGGAAGATCCCTTGGAGAAGGGAATGGCGACCCACTTCCAGTATTCTTACCTGGAGAACTCCATGGACAGAAGAGTCTGGTGGGCTACAGTCCATGGGGTCGCAAAGAGTCAGACATGACTGAGCAACCAATACTACTAACTCTTTAAAAGCAGTCATAAAATTGCAGTCATCACCATCAGTTCATTTAGTCCCTAGCAGTTAATTTTTGTTTGGCTTGATATTGGGTTAGCAGGTTTGTGAATCAGTTTTCCATTAGAGTTTTAGAAATTCTTACCCAGTTCCATGTTATGATCCTAAAGTCATTAGAAACCTGCATTCTAGAGTCCTTGTCAGGGTTTTTCCCATGAATCACTTGGAAGAGGAAGCATTTTTTCCTGTGGTTGAAGGTAAATTTTTTTCAGAGGAGGGTCAAGAGTAAAGCAGAAACTAACTTTTGTGATTTCTCTGAAGTTTGCAAGTAGATAACAAAGCCTCAAAGTCAGGTATAAGACTGAGGTCTGATATCGTGTACACTGCAGTTTCTCCTGAAGAATACGTTTCAGAGCCATCCCATTTCCAGCAAAGATATTTACAACATTTTCCTAGTACACAGAATCTTCCTTCTCGGGGCAGATGACATTAAAGGGAAAGAAAATCCTTTATCATGTTTTACCAAGAGTAAACTAATCACCTAAGAAATGTCCTGGCTTAAACAGAAAGAAAATGAAACCTTCATTTTGTATCAGGACATTATTGAGCTCAGGAAAAAAAAAAAAAAACTTACAAACAAATCTGTACAATTTTAGCCAGCTTTGACCTCATAACATAAAATTCCTTTCCCGTAAAACTTCTGAAGCTTTCTCTACTCAATTTAGACTTTGTCTTCTTTTCCCTTTCTTATTCTGGAGTGACCAGTCATTTTATTTTAGGACAAAATTACTCTCTTTTTTTCCTTAAAACACATATTTATTGCATACTCTTTATTAAAAAAATCCCATTTTATTCTCATATTTTCTATAGAAAGCTGTTTCCCTTCCTTTTTGTTGTTCCTAAGTGTTATCTTTACACCTGGATTATACATTTTAGCTATTAATAAACCTTAGTTTTCAGTGAAAACTAGGAAGCAGGCAACTGTCTATCATGTATTAGCAAATTTGTATAAATTTGTTTTTCATAGTACTATTTTTTCATGTAGCATAAGACATATATATTAATAGATCCAAATATCTTTTGTCTTTTTGTAATAAAAAGCCAGAAGTAGTCATAAAATGGGATAAAAAATTGACCCACGCTACGACATTATGCCAAGCCAGAGAAACCAGACACAGAAGGCCACGTATTGTGCGGTCCCGTGGGTATGCCGTGTCCAAGAGGTGAATGCATGGAAACGGAAGCTGATGAGCGGTTGCTAGGGACTGGGGAGGGGCGCTGGGACTGACCTTCAATGAGAATAGGGTTTCCTTTTGGGGTGATGGAGATGTTGTGGGATTGGATAGCACAACGGTTGTGCAGAAGAGTTGAAGGTACTAAAATCCTCTGAAGTGTATGATTTAAAATGGCGCATTTTTTGTGGTTTTGTGAATTATATCAAAAAATCTAAAAACACTGTAGCTTCTATTTCATTTGTCTTACTTTTCATGTATGGATGTAAGAGTTGGGCAACGAAGAAGGTTGAGCATTGAAGAATTGATGCTTTCTACCGCTGAGGGCTGGTGGACCTCGCTCTCGAGGATTTTCTCCTCCCGGGACCTTCTCTCCTCCCACTCCACGCTTGTTATAAAGACCTTAACACACCTCCTTTGTGAATGAGCGTGAAATGGACTCAGACCAAATCTCACCACGCAAACATGGATGGAATTACCTAGTTTGATTTATTCGAGATTTTATCAAGGACCCACTTGTACCACTGCAGAGGCTGAAGCTCCTGAGAGCCATCTGTGGCCCCATGACCATGGTCAGCCCGGCTGAGGGCCCCCAGGTAAAGTTGGGAGGACATGGTGCCGAGGGAGATGCAGGGGGTAAAGCTCAGACCCCAGAGTGAAGAGCCGGGCTCACCCTCCGTCTCCTCCAGGAGACGGTGAGTACCCTGGCTCAGAGGGACACTGACCACACACTCCAAAGAGCATTCACTGATCATCACCCTGGGTCTGATGAACGTGCGGCCTCTTAGGACACACACACACACACACACACACAGTTTCAGTAACCTGTGAAAACCAGTGTCCCTGAGATAGGGAGCTTTGCCTCGCTGAAAACTTCAGCTTGAGGTCACCCAAGGAATTTAGAAATGAGTTTGTCTTCTTCTGAGTGAGTGTGTTTATTCAGCCTGCTCTCCTGGTTGTCTCATGACCACCCAACTGCAGATGGGTCAGGGTGGACCGCGGGAAGCCAGGTGGGTGGTTGTCACGTGGACTGCGTGTCCATCCCTGTGAGGCTGGGCTGGGGTCCCTGGAGTCACCGTTGAGGTGTCTGCAACTCTCAGCAGGACAGGCATGCGGACCCCACCTTGTGGGCTCCCACAGTCTTATCACAGGGTTTGGTTTTGTTTTGTTTCCATTTCACGCCTATGGGGAAGAACTCCCAGATTAGATTTTAGGAACTTCGATTAGGTTAGATTGAGGAACTCAAGTGAGATCTGCAGATACTGGCGGCTTCCGCTTGTGGCTACGCAGTGTATGTGCTGCTGTTCAGCCGCTCAGTCGTGTCCGACCCCGTGGACTGCAGCACGCCAGGCCTCCCTGTCCACCACCATCTCCTGGAGTCTGCTCGAACTCATGTCCATTGGCCTGGCGATGCCATCCAGCCGTCTCCGTGTATACCGCATAAGGTGTGTACAACACGGTGTGCAAGGCGTGGCTTTTCAAGGTCAAGCCTGGCCTAAGTGAGGCTTACAGGGGACTCGAGAGAAAATGCAATTTAGTGCTCCGTGAGGGTGTTCTCCAAATTGTGGGGGATGGCCATGAAATCAGTTAATTGGACCAAGAATAGAATTAAAAAATAATAGAGGGGATTTCCTTGGCGGTCCAGCGGTGAAGACTTTTAATCCCAAAGCAGAGGGCGTGAGTTGATCCCTGCTCAGGGAGCTAAGATGCCACCTGCTGCAACTGAGGTCTGGCACAGCCAGATATTTAATGATAAACAAATATTTGTAAAAGTAGAAAGAAAAACAAATAAGCAAAGAGATGTAGACGGACAATAGTTAGAAAATCCTATAATGGTGGCTCCTATAGATTCAAACCCAAACACGCAAGGACCACCTCTCTCTTCCAGGTTCACATCATCTGTGTGTTCCATGGGTGAGACGTCCTGGGAGAGAGTCTCTTTTTCACTCACTGATGGGTTTAATTTGTACAGTTTTCGGTTTCAGAAATTGGAGAAGGAAAATGGCAACCCACTCCAGTTTTCTTGCCTAGAGAATTCCCTGGACAGAGGAGCCTGGCCCGCTGCAGTCCACAGGGTCGCAAAGAGTTGCACATGACTGAGCAACTATCACATTTCACTGGTATCAGAAATAAGTGAGCATCTTAAAATGTGTTGATAAATTTTACATCCTTGTGATAGACTTGAGAAAAGCTTACGTGACTATCGATGTTATAGATGACAGTTCTTTATTTTCCACCCTAATTTTTGTACCCTAGTGTCAGGTTCTAGGTTCTGCATCAGTTGGGACATTTATCATGAGTAACAACACCAGAGAAAAACCACAAACCAGCCAACCAACCAATCAAACAAAAATCCTGAGAAAGATGAAGAGTGGTCTAGATTAAGAACTTACTTTGTCTGACAGGGCTACCCTTGTGGCTCAGCTGATAAAGAATCTGCCTGCAACGCGGGAGACCTGGGTTTGATCCCTGGGTTGGAAAGTCCCCCTGGAGAAGGGAAAGGCTACCCACTCCAGTATTCTGGCCTGGAGAATTCCATGGACTGTATAGTCCATGGGGTCACAAAGAATCGGACACGACTGAGCGGCTTTCACTGTAGTTTTCAGATTCCATGTATAAGTGAGATTGTACAGTATTTGTCTTTCTCTGTCTGACTTCCTGCACTTAGCACAATGCCCTCCAAGTCCACCCAGGTTGCAGTATATTCCCTAACAATTTTATTGCCACGGGTCCTGGCAAGACCCAAGAGACAAGGGGAGGAAGAAAGGAAATTGGCAGCCCCAGATCAGGAGACAGACTTTTCTAGGTGCCCTGCATGGTCCCACACCTGCCTCACAGACGACTGTGGACATGCTGGCCTCAGGGGGATGGTGTGGGATTCCCTCCTCTCCTGTTGTGTTATCTGGAGCCCTTCTCCTTCAGTTGCTACGTCGTGTCTGACTCTGTGACCCCATGGACTGCAGCACACCAGGCTTCCCTCTCCTTCACCATCTCCCTGAGTTTGCTCAAAATCCTGTCCATTGAGCCGGTGATGCCATCCAACTACCTCATCCTCTGTCATCCCCTTCTGCCCTCAATCTTTCCCAGCCTCAGAATCTTTTCCAGTGAGTCAGCTCTTCCCATCAGGTGGCCAAAGTATTGGAGCTTCAGCTTCAGCATCAGTCCTTCCAATGAGTATTCAGAGTTGATTTCCTTTAGAACTGACTGGTTTGACTTCCAAGAGGCTGTCCAAGGAGCTCTTCAGGAGTCTTCTCTGGCACCACAGTTCAAAAGAATCAATTCTTCAGTACTCAGCCTCCTTCACGGTCCAACTCTCACTTCTGTACATGACTAGTGGAAATGTCAGGCACCTCATCTTCTAAACCCTTGCACAGCAGAATGAAGCATATGCCAGAATGACAGCCCCAGAGCTCCTGCCTTGCTCAGTCAGCAAGGAGTATGGTGGCCCTGCATAGAAAGAAGTCAGATTTTGCAATATTGGGGAGGGCGTGGGACTCTGAGCCAGGAAACCAGGCTTCCTGTCGGGCTCGGCCACGTACCCACTGTGGAACATTTGGAAGATCTTGGAAATCTCCTCCTCCCCCATGATGCATCAGCCGTGTGACCCCAGTGGACCCTCTTTGCTGATGTCCATCGTTAGAAACCGCAGCTTCTGGGGCTTCCCGGGTTGTCTAGTGGTTAAGACTCTTACTTGCAAAGGACCTGGTTCGATCCCTGATCAGGGAACTAAGACTCCCCTGCTATGGGGCAACTAAGCCCCTGTGCCCCAGCTAGAGACCCTGAATGCTGCAGCTCAGGCCCGGCACAGCCAAATAAAGAAATGAGTATTTTAAAAAGAAGTAATAGCTGTTAACTTTATAATCGTGAATCTGAAAACACAAAGTACGAGTCTGCACACAGTAGGTGCTAAAGAAATGCTCCTTTTTATCCGTCTCATTTAACACCTTCCGTAGTGATTTGGAAGAAAGATTATGGCTTTTCAGTTCACGATAAACTTGATGGTGTTGCAAATTCAAGCAAGGACAGAGAAGCTAGGCAGAGGGGTCTCAAAGTGAAAAGAAATACGGGCAAGAAATAAAACTCGTGTCAGTTTAGAAAGATTAAACTTGATATTATACATTATCGGAAACGTAAATCATCAGCAGGAAATGTGAGAGAGAAATGTCAAGCTGAACCACTAGAATTATATAAAAATTTGAGACGATAGCAAGAGGTACCTAGTAAGAATCAAGTCTAGTTTCGAATTCACAATCCTGAGTTTCTACAGAATATACTTTTTTGATCAAAATAATTTATTTATTTTTGTTTTTAATTTTTTTTAATTTTATTTTGTTTTTAAACTTTACAAAATTGTATTAGTTTTGCCAAATATCAAAATGAATCCGCCACAGGTATACATGTGTTCCCCATCCTGAACCCTCCTCCCTCCTCCCGTGTGTACCAACTGCTGTTTGTCAAACTAAAGAAAGGACTGAAGTGATGAAATACCATTTTTTTGGTCTGAGATATCATAAAATTGAATTACACTTGTATACTTATATCCCCTGTATAAATTACTATATCAAAGTCTTTAAATGCTTTTTATCTCTGGGGGAATAAAAGAAATGCTCATTTTACTGGGCCCCAGTGCTCATAGAAGAAAGTCTGACTTATAGTCAAAGCTATGGTTTTTCTAGTAGGCATGTACAGATGGGAGAGTTGGACCATGAAGAAGGTTGAGTGCTGAAAAATTGATGCCTTCAAGCTGTGGTGCTGGAGGAGACTCCTTGGACAGCAAGGAGATCAAACCAGTCAGTCCTAAAGGAAATCAGTTCTGATTATTCATTGGAAGGACTGATGCTGAAGCTGAAGCTCCAATCCTTTGGCCACCTGATGCGAAGAGCTGACTCACTGGAAAAGCCCCTGATGCTGGGAAACATTGAAGGCAGGAGGAGAAGGGGACGACAGAGGATGAGATGGTTGGCTGGCATCACTGACTTGATGGACATGAATTTGAGCAAACTCTGGGGGATCCTAGAGGACAGAGGACCCTGGTGTGCTACGGTCTATGAGGTCACAAAGAGTCAGACATGACTTAGCAACTGAACAACAGCAATAAGTCTATCTGAACAGTGGAATATTATTCAGGCATGAAAAGGGAGGGAGTTCAAACTCCTGCTGCAACATGGATGAATTGGAAACATTACGCGCAGTGAAAGAGGCCAAAGACCACGGATTATCTGCTTCTGTTTATGTGAAGTGTCCAGAATAGGCAACCTATGGCGAGAAGAAACAGGCTGTGGTGTCAGCGGGGATGGTGAGACCGACTGCTCGTGGATGTGGGGCTTGTAGGGGGTAATGAAATGTTCTGGAATTAGGCAGTGCTGGCGGTTGCACAATCTTGTGACTAGACTAAAAACCACTGACGTGTGTACTTGAAATGAGAGAAAAGTATCAAATGTGAATTATATCTCAGCAGAATAAAATAAAGTCCAGAGTCTTCCTGGAACACACAAGACCCTCTTTTTCCAAGCTGGCGTAGCCTCGTGTCTTGCCCTTGTTTGCTGCCGCCTGGGCTCTGGCCTCCTGTCTCGCTTTCTCTGGCTTCTGACCTCTGCCTGGTGTTGCCCTTGAGCCAAAGCCCTCGCCCCACCTGTCCCCGCCCTTTCATATGCTGTCTCCTCTGGACCCTGCGGAGATCAGCTTAGAAATCACCACCTCTAAGAGTCATCTGTCTCCACCCCAGATTGTGATGACGCGTGCATGTTATAGCTTTCTGAGTGCAGACATGCTCGACTGCGTGCCAGCTGTCTGCTCACCCTTCAGTCCCCTGGGAGAAGCAAGCGCTTCGGAGGCAGGAACTGTGTCTAATGCTTTGGCCATAGTCTGTTCCTAGTGCACCAAGCCGTACCAGGTACCCACTAAATGCAGGCCCTTGATCTTCTCTTCCAAACACACTGGATAGTTAATTTTCATGAAGGTGAGAACAATCAAGCTCAAGGAAATGAGCAAGTGGAAGTGAAAGCTGCTCAGCCATGTCTGCCTCTTTGTGACCCCGTGGACTGTATAGTCCATGAATTCTCCAGACCAGAATTCTGGAGACGGTAGCCTTTTCCTTCTTCAGGGGGCCTTCCCAACTCAGGGATGGAACCCATGTCTCCCATGTTGCAGGTAGATTCTTTATCTGCTGAGTCACAAGGGAAGCCCAAGAATACTGGAGCGGGTAGCCTATCCCTTCTCCAGCGGATCTTCCTGACTCAGGAACTGAACTAGGGTCTCCTGCGTTGTAGGCACATCCCTTACCAGTGAGCTATCAGGGAAGCCCCAGGAAATGAGAAGAATGTTTAAATCCCGTAACACGTGGGAGCCATCCTGGAAGTCCAGACCGTCTGACCATGAAGACCAGCTTTGCCCTCGTGGCTAGGTCTGGTCCTCAGTGGGGCTCTTGCCACCCCAGCTCAGCATGTCACCCCTCCCAGTGCTGTCCAGCAAAGCTGGCTGAGCCGGAGTCACAAACCTTCAGGCAAGGGTGGTCTCCCAGCCCACTTGTTCTTTTCCAAGAGTCTGGTAGCTAGAGACTTTGCAAAATTCAACACCTTAAAAGAATACATCAGTCGTGCTGCAACCTCCAGCTGCTGGACAGCGTGTCAGTAACAGTTAACCCGGCGGGTCTGTCTGTCCTGTGGGAGCCAGGAGGAAGCACGTGGGGGTCTGCATGGCTGTAAAACACCGCCTATCGGTGGCCTCGGATAGGAACAAGGTAGAGGCTGGACCACAAGAAGCCACTGGGGCCCAGAGGGTTTTGACCGACAGAGGCGGCAATTTCATGTCATGTGATCTGGTCGCCAGCACTGGGCACCTGGAGGCCTCAGGAGTGATGGAGAGGCCATTGTCCCCACAACAGACCCCAGCAGAGGCAGCCTGGGTTTCCCTGTTACTGTCCTCACCCACGTCAGGGGCAGGGAGGCCTCTAAGACATTCAACACAGAGAAAGGGGAGGCTCGCGCTTCTCACAGCTCAGCACATGTTTGAGGCCAGAGCAACCCCGCGGGGAGGCGGGGGGCGTGGGAAGGGGCTGCATGCTCCTGGCAGGAGAGCAGTGAAGCCCTCGCCCTGAATGTCCGGAGCCACTTGGAGAGTATCCCAGACAAGGAAGAAAGGAGTGGGCCCGACTTGCCTTCCAGAGGGCTGGTTATTCTCTTCGAGGCGGACCTCCGGTTCTGGGGTGGGGGTGCTAGACAGAGTGAGCAGCCATCCGGGGTGTGGTCCAGGTCAGAGACGATGCACGTGGTTGCGGGCGCAAAGCTGGGGGAAGCTGAGGGCCAGGAGAACAGGGATGCTCTGATGACTTGTGATGCTGCGGTCAGTGGGGTCTCCAGAATTCTCTTACATTCTCTGGAATGTCGTCCCTCATCGGTTGCTCCTCTGTCTCATATTTCAGTCTTTACATTTTCACGTTCAGGAAAGACTGAAGCACAAGCAAGCACGTCGAAGAGGTGAACAGAGAAACAAGAAAATAGGTGTGTGAAGGGGTCGGTGCTGCGTGGGCTTCAGTGCGTCCCACTCCGAGCGGCTGTTGAGAAAAGGGTGTTGAGAGTCAGGAAAGGCTTGAGGACCTTTGCCCAGAACAGCAGCCAGGCAGCAGTTCCTGATTTGACTTCTGGGCGGCAGTTAGACCTGTGGGCTTCCCTAGTGGCTCAGACGGTAAAGACTCTGCCTGCAGTGCAGGGCGCCTGGGTTAGATCCCTGGGTTGGGAAGATCCCCTGGAGAAGGGAATGGCAACACACTCCAGTACTCTTGCCTGGAGAATCCCATGGACAGAGGAGCCTGGCAGGCCACAGTTCCTGGAGTCGCAGAGTCAGACACGACTGAGCAACACGCACACACAGGGCCTATGAGTGTCTTCACTTTTCAGATGAGGACAGAGTCAGAGGCCCTAGGTGGCCTGACCCAGGCGTAAGTTGGAGGGGCCTGGGGGCTGATTAAAGAGAATGATACGGCCGTGAGCTGGTAGCGGTACCCAGCAGCGTTATCAGGGTGCACTCTGCCAGGTTTGCACGGGAGGAAGTCCCCCATAGAGCGGGACCCTCCAGAAGCCTCAGCACAGAGTGCCACCTGGCACAGGGGAGCTGCTGGGGCAGAGGGGAGTTGCAGAGGGCTTGTGGGTCTCGGTGACTTCACTCAGCAGCGTGGCGGGAGCCTCTGTGTTGGAGAGCGCCACGCGGAGCTGTGGCTTGAGGTCTTTCCTGGCCAGATGTTTGTCTTATCTATTGCTCACAGATGATGGTTGCAGTTTTGGATAAACAGGCAGGTCCTGACTGACTTAAAATCTGTTTATTTGGGCTCTAAGTGAAGTCAGTCAGAAAGAGAAAGACAAATATCATAGGATATCACTTAATGTGAAATCTGAAGTACAGCACGAATGAGCCTACCTTAAACAGAGACAGAGTCACGGACACAGAGAATGGACTGTGGGTTGACGAGGTGGAGGGGCTGGGGGAGGGACAGTGTGGGAGGCTGGGGTTGGCAGAGGTTTGCTTTTGTATACATAATGGATAGCCAACAAGGTCCGACTGTATAGCACAAGGAGCTATATTCAATATCCTGTGAGAATCAAAATGGGAAAGAATAGTTAAAAAGAATGTGTGTATATGTATAACAATCACTTTGCTGCATAGCAGTCATGAGCACGACACTGTAAATCAACCATACTTCAGTTGAAAAAAGCAATTGGATGTGTAAAAATTGAGCTTGGTCCTGGTGGGCTTGGAGCTAACGGGTTCTGGCCTGCAGTATGCAGAGGGCATCTCTGACTCTCTTGGGAAACACCAGCTTCTTCCAGCTGGTAGAGGGGAGGCCCGTGTGCTCAGCGGCCTGTGGCATCGTCGCTCCCTGCCCAGCTGGGCATGACGTTCTTTTGGTTCTGACACGTGTGTGTCCCCCCTCCACACAGCTGGGGTTCCAGATTCCAGGGAGGAAATGGGGCTGGGACTTACATGCAGGGAAGATATGGCTGGGAGCAACCCTCTCAAGACCTGGCCTTAAGCAGACTTTCTTCTAGCTCAAGTGATGCCTCCATGGTTGCCCCAACAACACTTTAGGGGTTGGTTCTGAGAACACTGGAAATGGGTCCTAGAGGCGTGTTTCAGCTTCTGCTCTTTCAGTCGTCCCATCCGTGGAAGAGTCTGTCCCAAATGTTCTTGGTGGTGAGCGCGAGGTACCGACAGTAAGTCAACATCCAACACCCTTCCCACCTCCATCACGCAGCAACATGCCCCAGAGATGCTAGGATCTAGAGCCTGGACCCATCCCATGGACCACTTCTCATGTTCTTCATTGTATAATGGGGCTTGATTTTTATTTCTATAAAAAAGGCAACTAGGCTATTGGTCTTTCTAAGGGTCGTGCCCCTGGGTGCCTTCTAGAACAGTCCACCTGGGCACAGAGGTGACTCTGTCCCTGGAGGGGACACACGTGAACCAAGATGGGCGATGGAGAAGAAATGGGATTTCTCTGTAGGAGATCATGCTCTCACCTTTCCTCCGAGTGTGAGAACCCTCTCACTCGCCCCTGGCCTCACCGTCTTCTCTGGACCCTCAGGTGAGATGGCAGGAAGGCTGTGGCAGGGTGAGAAGTGGGGAAGAGATTGTTACACCATTAGCCTTACTGTCGATCTCTGTCCTTCGCATCTCAAAGCCTGTCTCTTTGTTTTCAGGCTCGCCACCCATCGTCCTCCCTGTAGGATGGTGAGAATCCTGCCGTTGAACCACCAATGCCAGCTTTGTCATTGTGGCTCTTCAGTTATTTGATTTCTTCCTTGATTTTTCCCTCAACCCTTCCTCGACAGTTTCTCCATGGCCTTGCACATGATTCCACCATTTTCAACCATCTAAAAGTTTTAAACCTTTGTGTGTGTAAATGCCTCAAATTCTTAACAGTATCTGGTAGGGGATATTAATATTTAGCCATTATACAATTATTGTTTACATTTTAAATCAGTATATTGTGTTTACAGTAAATGATGTATGTTTAAGTTTTTATGTCATATAATTTAGTTTGTTAAAGGTAAGAAAAAAATTATTGCTCAAAAATGTGTACTGTTACAGTCCTTACAAACCGCTGATATTCTCAGGGTCAATAGTTAAGAACTAATGGCATTTATCTTGGGCTTCCCGATGGCTCAGATGGTAAAGAATCTGCCTGCAATGCCTGAGACTTGGGTTTGATCCCTAGATTGGGAAGATTCCTTGGAGAAGGGAATAGCTACCCACTCCAGCATTCTTGCCTGGAGAATTCCATGGACAGAAGAGCCTGGTGGGCTACAGTCCATGGGGTCGCAAAGAGTGGGACATGACTGAGTGACTAACACTCTCTTTTTTTGCATTTATCTTCACATGCTTGTAAAATCACTGCACTTTCATGGTCTGCAGGAATCACATGAAAAACATACTCTGAATTTTGGAGGGAAACATGTCACTGAAGCCACAGAGGATGGTTATTAAGACCTCTAACTGTAGATTCAGACCACCTTGGGGAGACCCTGACTCTATTCTTGCTTGACTGAGAAGCCATTAATCATCCCCCGCCTCTGTTTCAGCATCCCTAAGATGAGGATGAGAGCCCCTTGGAGTTTACTGAACTTCTTGGTTATATGCTACTGCCAAGTCACTTCAGTCGTGTCCGACCCTGTGCGACCCCAGAGACGGCAGCCCACCAGGCTCCCCCGTCCCTGGGATTCTCCAGGCAAGAACACTGGAGTGGGTTGCCATTTCCTTCTCCAATGCATGAAAGTGAAAAGTGAAAGGGAAGTCGCTCAGTCGTGTCTGACTCTTAGCGACCCCATGGACTGCAGCCCACCAGGCTCCTCCATCCATGGGATTTTCCAGGCAAGAGTACTGGAGTGGGTTGCCATAAATGTTCTTAATAGATTTTAGTCTTAAGCCATCATTTCTTTTTTTCTCTTTTCTCTCCCTCCTCTCCTGGGCTCCCATTATGCATATTTTGGTACTTCATCATGTCCCACAGTTTCCTGAGACTTTTCATTTTTGCTCATTCTTTCCCCTCATTTACCTTTGATTTATATAATTGCTATCAATCGATCTTAAAGTTTGCTAAATCCGTCTTCTGACAGTTCAAATCTCCTTTTGAGCCCTTGTAGTGAACTTTCAACTCTATTTTAAACTCCAGAATTTCTATTTGTTCTTTTAAAAAATCATTTCTCTTTTTAAAAAATTAATTGAAGTACAGTTGATTTACAGTGTTATGTTCATTTCTGCTATACAGCAAAATCTGCTACACACACACACACACACACACACACACACACACACACACAATACACACACACACACACACACACGCATACGTTTTTTCCATTCTTTTGCATCGTGGTTTATCCAGGATATTGATCATAGTTCCCTATGCTATACAGTAGGACCTTTTTTATCCATTTATACGTAATAGTTTCTTTATTGATTTTTCTCCACTTGATGAGATACTGTCATCACACACTTCTTTCCTTCTTAGGCATGGTTTCTATTAGCGCTTTGAGTGTATCTGTAGTCGCTGCTTTAAAGTCTTCCTGCTGAATTCAACATCTGGTCGGTCTGACCATCTCTGTTCTCTACTTCTCTCTTACTCCAGCGTATGAGTCATACTTTCACATTTCTTTTGCATGTCTTGTAACTTTTGTTGAAAACTGAACATTTTAGATAACATATTGTAGAAACATGAATACTGTTTCCCATCTTATGTAGCTGTGAGAATCTGTTTACTTTGCCTAAAGTTTCCTTATTTCTTGTAAATGGTGATGGTATCTCTGTTCCCACCTGCTAACCATGACACTTACTTCCATGACTTACTCAACCTGTAGAGTTGATGCTGATGAATGTCAGCTGGGGGAAAGTCACTAAAAGAATTCTGGTGCCCCCTACTTTCTAAGGGCTTCCCTGGTGGCTCAGGGGATAAAGAATCTGCCTTCAATGCAGGAGACCAGGGTTCAATCCCTGGGTTGGGAAGATCCCCTCGATGAGGGCATGGCAACCCACTCCAGAATTCTTGCCTGGAGAACCCCATGGACAGAGGAGCCTGGTGAGCTACAGTACATGGGGTCACAAGAGTCGGACACGATCGAGCGACTAACACTCTCACACGTCCACCTACTTTCTAATGATACAGTAACTTGTTGGCTGAAAGGTTTAGCAGTGACACGAAAACTGAGTTAATATACTCTCTTCACATATAGTTCTTAAAATTGATAGATAGTCCTGAACTTCTGGAATTCATCTGGTAGCAACAGCAACTAATTATCGGAGAACTTTTATATGAATGCTTGGCAACAAATGAAAGTGCTGAAATGTTCAAAATGTTGAACAATTTTTTTGTTTGTTTGTTTCATGGCTTCTTCTGGAACAACTTTGTTGAGATTTTCACTGATGGATGCAAAAGCAATGATGGATTAAACAGCCTGTGCCTTAGCTCAGATCAAAGAAGCGGCAAAAAGTGTGACAGTACTACTGTGTCGTATTCTTTCCCATCATCACGGCTTCACAGCAATTTTACGAAAAGGCACCTCCACCCAGGAATGTCCTTTACTCTTGATGAAGCAGTAAAAACTCTTAATTAAAAAAAAAAAACTCTTAATTTTGTGAAATATATGCCTTGAGTACATGACTTTTTAATACTTTATGTGACTAAACAGGGAAATATATTAATCTAAGTATATAATATAATATATAATAAACTTGCATATTATATAACTAACATTACATATTTAATAAATATAATATATTATAAATATCTGTCACTTTGGCTTTACACCAAAGTACAATAACTCTTTCAAGCATTGCAATTACTTGAGCTGAGATCTTAACTAGCTTCTTCCTTCTCTTGATCACCATTTTTATTTGAAAGCATGATTGATTGACCAACTGTGCATATCAGTTCAGTTCAGTTGCTCAGTTGTGTCCGACTCTGCGACCCCATGAACCGCAGCACGCCAGGCCTCCCTGTCCATCACCAACTCCCGGAGTCCACTCAGACTCATGTTCATTGAGTCGGTGATGCCATCCAACCATCTCATCCTCTGTCGTCCTCTTCTCCTCCTGCTCTCAATCATTCCCAGCATCAGGGTCTTTTCAAATGAGTCAGCTCTCTGCATCAGGTGGCCAAAGTATTGGAGTTTCAGCTTCAGCATCAATCCTTCCAGTGAACACCCAGGAGTGATTTCCTTTAGGATGGACTGGTTGGACCTCCTTGCAGTCCAAGGGACTCTCAAGAGTCTTCTCCAACACCACAGAACAAAAGCATCAATTCTTCGGCACTCAGCTTTCTTTGTAGTCCAACTCTCACATCCATACATGACTACTAGAAAGACAATAGCCTTGACTAGATGGACCTTTGTTGGCAAAGTAATGTCTCTGCTTTTGAATATGCTATCTAGGTTGGTCATAACTTTCCTTCCAAGGAGTAAGCGTCTTTTAATTTCATGGCTGCAGTCACCATCTGCAGTGATTTTGGAGCCCCCAAAAATAAAGTCAGCCACTGTTTCCACTGTTTATCCATCTATTTCCCATGAAGTGATGGGACTGGATGCCATGATCTTAGTTTTCTGAATGTTGAGCTTTAAGCCAACTTTTTCACTCTCCTCTTCCACTTTCATCAAGAGGCTCTTTAGTTCCTCTTCACTTTCTGCCATAAGGGTGGTGTCATCTGCATATCTGAGGTGATTGATATTTCTCCTGGAAATCTTGATTCCAGCTTGTGCTTCATCCAGCCCAGCATTTCTCATGATGTACTCTGCATAGAAGTTAAATAAGCAGGGTGACAATATACAGCCTTGATGTACTCCTTTTCCTATTTGGAACCAGTCTGTTGTTCCATGTCCAGTTCTAACTGTTGCTTCCTGACCTGCATACACATTTCTCAGGAGGCAGGTCAGGTGGTCTGGTATGCCCATCTCTTTCAGAATTTTTCACAGTTTATTGTGATCCACACACTCAAAGGCTTTGGCATAGTCAATAAAGCAGAAATAGATGTTTTTTTTGAACTCTCTTGCTTTTTCGATGGTCCAGTGGATGTTGTCAATTTGGTCTCTGGTTCCTCTGCCTTTTCTAAAACCAGCTTGAACATCTGGAAGTTCATGGTTCACGTATTCCTGAAGCCTGGCTTGGAGAATTTTAGGCATCACTTTACTAGTGTGTGAGATGAGTGCAATTGTGCGGTAGTTTGAGTATTCTTTGTCATTGCCTTTCTTTGGAATTGGAATGAAAACTGACCTTTTCCAGTCCTGTGGCCACTGCTGAGTTTTCCAAATTTGCTGGCATATTGAGTGCAGCACTTTCATAGCATCATCTTTCAGGATTTGAAATAGCTCAACTAGAATATAACTGTGCATATAAATTTTCTCAAAATGAACAAAGTGAGCCAGTCATTTCAAGGAAAACAACTGGAGCCACTGATACCATTTGGATTTTCAAGAAAAAAATTAGAATTCCGAAAAAAACATGCATCTGTTACACTGAGTATAATGGCTTCCCAATGATTAGAGTTTTCTGATGAGATTCACGGGGATGTTAACAACGTGACAGACTGATAGGCTGTTGTTTAGTCGCTAAGTCTTTTCTGACTCTTTGTGACCTCGTGAGCTGTAACCCTCCATGTTCCTCTGTCCATAGGACTCTCCAGTCAAGAACACTGGAGTGTGTTGCCATTTCCTTCTCCAGGGATCAAACCCGTGTGTCCTGAATTGGCAGGTGGATTCTTTACCACTGAGCCACAAGGGAAGCCCCACGATAGACCAATAGATAGATAAATGATAGAGTGTATAACGAATTGTGTCAATACCTGAAAAATCTACATAACTCCATGAACCGATATTTTCCAGATGACTTATAAATGATACTATGAAAATAATATATGGTAAAAGATCTGACCAAAATGCAATTTAGATAAATGATTTTAACTTAACAGTGTATGAAAGTTTATTGATATGATTTCAGATTCCACATTACGACTAACCTTGAAGAAACTACCACTTGTTAAGTTTTGGCATAACTTCAAGGAAGCATGGGCTTTCTTGATGGCTCAGTGGTGAAGAATCTGCCTGCAATGCAGGAGACTCAGGAGATGCAGGTTCAATCCCCGGGTCAGGAAGATCTCCTGGAGGAGGTATGGCAACCCACTCCAGTATTATTGCCAGGAGAATCACATGGGCAGAGGAGCTGGAGGGCTACGGTCCATAGGGTCATGAAGAGTCAGACATGACTGAAGCGACTGAGCATCCATGTACATTTCAAGTTTCACAGAACGGTCCTGGAAAGGCCATCCAACTCCTCTTCCCTTTTCCTCCAACATATCTGTGTGAGGTCAGGTTTTCTTCATGCACATCGACCAAACTAACATTTTGCAACAGATCAAATGCAGAAACAGATACTCCAACTGTCTTCCCAGGAGCCAGACACTGAAAAGATGTGCATAACATGTAAAACAACACCACTCTTCTCACTGAGATTCTATATTTTTTTTAAAAAAATCTGTATTTACTTTTCATTAAAAATAGACTGGGTGGCTCAGACAGTAAAGATCTGCCTGTAATGCAGGAAACCCAGGTTCAGTCCCTGAGTCGGGAAGTTACCATGGTAACACGACATGGGCTTATTGTTTTATTTTAAAATAACTTTATGCATTTTAATTCTTCAGCTTTAGGATGGTAAATATCAATAGGTATAAATGACATACACCAAAGTTCTTTGGGGCCTTAAGATCAAAATACTTGTGAACCACCTTTGAGGAGTTCCTAGAGATGTGGAAAGGGAGGGACGCGGTGCCCTTTTCACTTACCGTATCCAGCTGTGGGAGACGCTTGAGCTGGCTGACACAAAGATGCCAAGCTTTAGGCATGCACCTGTCTTTTGGGCAGATACGATTAGCGTCCTCTCCTACGACCAGCAGGACACTTTCCTTCCCTTCTTGTTCTTGTCGAGTGTGTCTAATTGTCAGTTCTGGGAGGCACAGTCTTGGAAAGACCACACCAGCTGCTCATCACGGGAAAGTATCTCATGCAATTGGAAGTAAAACTGAACATAGCAGGAAAAATCCTTCTGGGGCGAATTTGGAAGGTGTTTTCCAGGCACTAAGTCGTGTCTCACTCTCGCGAGCCATGGACTGCAGCACACGGGGCTCCTCTGTCCTCCACTATCTCCCAGAGTTTGCTCAGATTCATGGCTACTGAGCTGGTGATGCTACCTAACCATCTCATCTTCTGCCACTCCCTTCTCCTTTCGTCCTCGATCTTTCCCATCATCAGGGTCTTTCCTAACACTTTGGAAGATGTGATAAATGATTTCTGGTTCTGCTCGTCCCTGGGAAGCTTAGGAGCCTGGGCTGGACCATGGTGACTCCACGCCAGAGGGCATGACTTGAGACTTTCATCATTTATTTCTGATCTTCCCAGGGGGCTTGGCCAGAGCTAGCCTCTCTCCATCCTCATCCTCCTGCTGTCTCTCCCTAGGGGCAGGAGGTCATCCTGTCCACAACTAGACGTGATTTCTGAAAAGAACGTGGCTCACGTGTTCAGATGGAGTAGATTCAGCTGTTCCCACCCAACCCCATGGTCCCCCCTGGAAGTGCTAGTCTAGAAGCAAGGGTGCTCAGCGTCCAGGACACCTGTGTGGTTGTGGGGATATGAGAGGCTGAGACTTGGAAAGAGATTAAGGGACAGAGTACCAGGGAAGATCAGGATGTGAGTTGAGGAGGAAGATCCCACGCAGTGTGGCCCTGGAGGGACATTCTCCCAGGCATGACTCTCACATAAGGCAAAGCCACCAAAGTATAGCGGGTAGTTCAAAGTCTCAAACTTCACCGAGATGATGGACGCCAAGAGTCAGGCTTGTTCCAGTGTGCTGCAAATGTGTGGTAAAGGTTTGGTTCAGAGAAAAAGCCACAAGTAGAGACAGCGATTCTGAGAATATCGAGGCAGAAAGCGAACGTGAGGATGAGGCAACAGGGGAGGAAACGTGACCGTGAGATACGCTCCTGAGATGATGCTTGGACTCTGATTGGCCAGTGACCCCACACAGGAAAAGACAAGCGGCTTCGAGCCAACTTGATAACACTCAGAGCCCCACTCTCCTAAGGAGCTCCTGAGGGTGGCTCAGTGGCCCAGGGAGAGAGTGGACTTCTCCAAGATCAGACTCCTCGAGAAGGTCCTTCCTGCTCTCACAGACAGGATCCTGGACTGAACCAGCACCCAAGGTAAGAGCGAGACGTCCGCCTCCTCCTTTACTACATTCCCCGGGTGGTAAGCTCGAGTCTGCTTTGGAGCCCAGAGCATCTGTGGCTTCTCAGGTTCCTCTTGCCTACCACTTCCCTGTGTCTTCTCTGACCTGCCATTGCTTTGTCATTCATCCAACCTCTTCTCCCTGCCCCCAGGCTTCTGCCTGATGCTTTGATGGGGAACTCTGATGTCTCAAT
The DNA here is from genome assembly GCF_032452875.1 of Bos javanicus. Lineage (NCBI taxonomy): Eukaryota > Metazoa > Chordata > Mammalia > Artiodactyla > Bovidae > Bos > Bos javanicus. Next base: position 48,718,730 of record NC_083896.1, on the reverse strand, counting down.
GGGGACCACACCACTGATGCCTAGGTCCTGCCCTTCTGGACATTTCTCCAATGGGGTTTCCCCATCATCTTAAAAGATGAAGCTGTGAAAGTGCAGCACTCAATATGCCAGCAAATTTGTGAAACTCAGCAGTTGCCACGGGACTGCCAAAGGTCAGTTTTCATTCCAATCCCAAAGAAAGGCAATGCCAAAGAATGCTCAAACTATCCAGCCAAAATAGCTCAGTTGGGAGAGTGTTAGACTGAAGATCTAAAGAATGCTTAAACTATCGCACAATTGCACTCACCTCACACACTAGTAAAGTGATGCCTAGAATTCTCCAAGCCAGGCTTCAGGAAAACCATGAACTTCCAGATGTTCAAGGTGGTTTTAGAAAAGGCAGAGGAACCAGAGATCAAATTGACAACATCCACTCTCGAAAAAGCAAGAGACTTCCAGAAAAACATCTATTTCTGCTTAATTGACTATGCCAAAGCCTTTGACTGTGTGGATCACAATAAACTGTGGAAAATTCTGAAAGAGATGGGCATACCAGACCACCTGACCTGCCTCCTGAGAAATCTATATGCAGGTCAGGAAGCGACAGTTAGAACTGGACATGGAACAACAGACTGGTTCCAAATAGGAAAAGGAGTATGTCAAGGCTATATATTGTCACCCCACTTATTTAACTTCTATGCAGAGTACATCATGAGAAACGCTGGGCTGGAAGAAGCACAAGCTGGAATCAAGATTGCCAGGAGAAATATCAATCACCTCAGATATGCAGATGACACCACCCTTATGGCAGAAAGTGAAGAGGAACTAAAGAGCCTCTTGATGAAAGTGAAAGAGGAGAGTGAAAAAGTTGGCTTAAAGCTCAACATTCAGAAAACTAAGATCGTGGCATCCGGTCCCATCACTTTATGGCAAATAGATGGGGAAACAGTGGCTGACTTCATTTTGGGGGCCCCAAAATCACTGCAGATTGTGACTGCAGCCATGAAATTAAAAGACTCTTACTCCTTGGAAGGTAAGTTATGACTAACGTAGACAGCATATTAAAAAGCAGAGCCCTTACTTTACCAACAAAGATATGTGTAGTCAAGGCTATGGTTTTTCCAGTGGTCATGTATGGATGTGAGAGTTGGACTATAAAGAAAGCTGAGTGCCGAAGAATTGATGCTTTTGAACTGTGGTGTTGGAGAAGACTCTTGAGAGTCCCTTGGACTGCAAGGAGGTCCAACCAGTCCATCCTAAAGGAGATCAGTCCTGGGTGTTCATTGGAAGGACTGATGTTGAAACTGAAACTCCAATACTTTGGCCACGTGATGCGAAGAGCTGACTCATTTGAAAAGACCCTGATGCTGGGAAAGATTGAGGGCAGGAGGAGAAGGGGACCACAGAGGATGAGATGGTTGAATGCCATCACTGCCTCAATGGACGTGAGTTTGGGTAAACTCCGGGAGTTGGTGATGGACAGGGAGGCCTGGTGTGCTGCAGTCCATGGGGTCACAAAGAGTCAGACACAACTGAGCCACTGAACTGGCTGATGCCGTTTTTACATCAGGACTACACAGCACAGAGAGACAAGTGCCTTAAACCACAGAAGTCTGAAATGGGACAGCTACTGAAGCCAGCAGTCACAGGGCTCCTGAAAGAGGCAGTCTAGGACCAAAGATGAGCCTACCTCAGTGAAGATGGCTTTGTCCTGACCAGCCTTCAACCATCGAAGCCACTGCCCAGACCAGGGGGGCAGGTTCCTTCCAAAAACAGGGCCTCAGGAGATTTTGGTGAGCAAAGCAGAAGTCATTCTTGATGACACTCGTCTCCTAGTGATCAACCCTGTGTCATTAGAAAATTGTTACTAGTGCATTACGGATCTACAGTCTGAAGCCATCTGAAATACGGTAGACCCTGCCAGCTGCTGATGTATTTCACTAGTTCAAACTTCCGGGACCTGCTGCTGTGCTGCCGGCCCCCATCTGCTTCTGAGCCCGGCTCTGAGCTGCCCAGCCCTCACTCCCTACTGTGTCTTCCTCTGCACTGTTCCCCAGCCCTGCCCCTTTCCACCCTGTGGCGTGCTCCCCTTCAGCAGCTTCAGCTCCCACTTAAGATGTTTGTTAAATCTACACCTCCAGACCACAGCTCCCTTCCAAAATCTTGGCTATCTGAACGTCTTTACGTGGGTGTTCCACAAACAATCCCAAATCAACATAAGTAAAAATGAATTATCTTCTACTTACTGACTTCCTTCTTCAAAGTCTGCTTTAAAACTTAAAAAAATTTTTTTTTAAATTAAAGTATCATTGATTTACAATGTTGTGTTAATTTCTGATGTACAGCAAAATGACTTTGTTATATGTATGCATATATATTCTTTCTGTTTCTTTTCCATTATAGGTTATTACAAGATATTGAATACAGTTGCCTGTGCTATACGGTAGGTCCTTGTTTATCTATTTTTTATGCAGTAGCTTGCATCTATTATAGTCCAACTTTTGAGCACATCATACAAGGGTTAATCGCTCAGTCGTGTCCGACTCTTTGCGACCCCACAGACTGTAGCCAGCCAGGCTCCTCCGTCCATGGGATTTTCCAGGCAAGAATACTGGAGTGGGTTGCATTTCCTCCTCCAGGGGATCTTTCCAACCCAGAGACTGAACCCGGGTCTCCTGCCTTGAGGGCAGACTTTACTGTCTGAGCCACCGGGGAAGCAAATGCACTAGTTAATTAGCGGGAGGGGTAGGCACCCAACCCAAACCCTCTGATCCCAAAGTCCCCCTGGCGCCCACCAGTGAGTCCACATTTCAGATCTAGTGGACGGGGTCCTGCGTGGTGATGTAATTTGTAGCAATGAGAGCATGCACTGAAGAGCACACACTTGGGGGATAGTGTTAAACACGGCATTATTCGTCGGCAATTGGATAAGCAAGTCTAGGGCTGGAGAGATGGAGGCTGATGATGTGTGTTTAGGAACTGAGTGACGAACAAGAGACCATGTGAGTGGATGAGATCAGATTCATGGGTGTGGTTTAAAGAAAACAGGACAGAACGCTGGGGAACACAACCTGGAAAATATCAGCATCTAGGGGATGAGAAAAGAAGAGGAGCTGAGTTAGGCCGAGTACAAAACAAGGAGAAGTTGGAAATAAGGGAGGGGAAAGGCAAGAAGCATGTAACCTGAAGGGTAGAGAGGACCTCTCAGAACCTGAGCCTGACCACGCAATGGGAGACCTCACGCAGGAGTTTCCTAAGAGCTGCCACAGCAAACAACCACAGATTTATAACCTTACAGTTATGGAGGCCCAAGATCCAAAATATAGGTCTCACTGGGCTAAAATCGAGGTGTGAGCAAGGCTGCCTCCCTTCCAGAGGCCCCGGGGGAGAAGCTGTTCCCTGGTCTCTTTTCGTCTTCTGGAGGCGCCTGCATCCTTGACTGGGGCCCTTTCCCTGCTCTTCAAAGTCAGCTATCACATCACCCCTACTTTGTCTCCCACATCACAGCTCCTTCTCTGACTCTCCTACCCCACCTCCTTCTCATAAGGACCCTTGTGGTTACCTGAAGGGCCCATCTGCCTATCTTACAGTCAGCTGGTTGGCGGCCTTAATTCCATGTGTAACTTTTATCTCCTCTCTCCAAATCTAAGTCATCATGGGCCCTGGGGATTAGGACACCCCTGCGTGGCTGACCCTCTTCCCTGAGTCATTGGAATCAGGGTGGTATTGAAACAACTGGAGTTGACGAGATCCCCAGGGACTCAGGCACAGGTCTCCCTACAGACCTCAGGGCATCTGAGCTGCTGAACACAGTGGACTCGGCACCTGGACCCAAGTAAGGGGCTAGACCAGATGCCTCCACCCACCTTCACATCATCCATCATTCCCTCCCGGTACCCCAAACTGCTCTTCATGGCCTAACCATACTAAGAGGTCTACCCTTGGAGTAGACATGCTCCCTCAAGCCCCTGGCTCTTCCTCAAGTGGTTTCTTTGCATCGGTATCATCTTCTTGGTAACGTCTACCATGTCTTCAAGGGTCAACTCCCACCTGAGTACTACAGCTCCTGTAGTACTTCTACAGGACAGTCACACTGTCCTGTAAATGGTTGATCCCTTGGGTTTCTTGGGGTCAGAGACCAGATCCCCCCAACTCCCCCCACCCTGCTTTCTGCTCAGAGCCTAAGCTGGAGGGGACACCTAGCAGATCAGTTTGTTGAGTGTAGAGATGAATGCCCAAGAGAACCTGCTCATGAGGACAAAGCTGAGCTCCCCTCTTGCCCTCTAGAGAGAGCCAAGGACCACAGGAAGGACCTACACTCAGAGCATTTGTGTCCGGGCTTGGGAGGGGGCGAACAGAGGAGACGGGGAGAGAAAAAGAGACAAGTGAGGGGAGGTGGGAGGCATGGAGGGAAGGAGTCGGGGGAGAGGGAAGAGGAGATGGGGAGAGGGGGAGGAGCGAGAGCCCCCCTCACTTGCCTGAGGGTCCATACCTCCATCTCTGACTCCCCAGGAGTGCCAGGAGTCACAGGACAGGGGGATCCAACAGTCCTGCTGAGCCCGGATCGCCTCACCATGGACAATTACTGCGAGACTCATCATTCCAGCCCTGACGCTGCAGAGCGTGCTGAAGGGTCATACAATGTTGAGCATGTGGCCCTCCGGTCCCTCGCTGTGGTTGTGGCCCTTTGCGGACTGGTGGGAAATGGAATCGTGATCTGGTTTGTCCATCTGTCTCACAAGAAGACCTCCTTCATCATCTACAGCCTCAATCTGGCCGTAGCGGATTTCATGAACCTTGGCTTCCAGATCCTGTTCTCTGTCCGCCATATCCTGAAGCCTTTCCTCAACCATTGCTTTGGTCTTCATGCCCTCTTTATGGTCCTGAGGTGGTTCTTCTACCTCACTGGTCTGGGCATCATGACCGCCATCAGCTTCCAGCGCTGTCTGTCCGCCCTCTTCCCTATCTGGTATCGGTGTCATTGCCCCAAGCACCTGTCGGCCATCGTGAGCACGCTCCTTTGGATTCTGACCTTTCTGTTAAATGTGCTGAGAGGTTATGCCTGCGGTCAGTTATTCACCAAAGAGGAAAAGTTCTGTGACGAATTTAAGACTGCCACCGCTGTGTCGGTCTTCCTCCAGTTCTCCGTCCTGGGCATTTCCAGTCTGTTGTTGCTCCGGCGAGTCCAGGCCAGCTCCCAGAAGCATCAACCCAGAAAGTTCTACCTGGTCCTCCTGCTCTCGTTCCTGGGCTTCCTCTTCGGCCTGCCTCTCAGTATCATCCGGTTCTGTACAACTGAGAAAATTCACATCTTCAATGACATCTGTGTCCTCTTGTCCTGCGTCAACAGCACGGCCAACCCTGCCATTTACTTCTTCATCGGGGGCCTTCAGAGGGAGCGGTCGATGGAGGCCCTCAAGGTGGTCCTTCAAAGAGCCCTGGGTGAGGAGACGGAGGATGCTGAGGACCAGAAAGTGACCCCAACTGGCAAGACGGAAGGCGTGGGCCTCTGATGGAATGGTGGGGGGCTCCCAGTGGATCAGTGTCCCTACAGTCTCGTGGATGTACCCACACCTCACCACCAGCAGGAGAGAGATCCCCAAGTCAGCACCCCCAAAGAGCTCCCTTCCCAGCCTCCCTTCTGTGTAAAAACCGAGAACAAATCACCAGAAGTAGCTGTGTATGTGTGTGTGAAACCAAATGCACACATCTGAGGCCTTTGCTTGTGCTCAGTCGCTCAGTCGTGTCCAGCTCTGTGCAACCCCGTGGACTGTAGCCCACCAGGCTCCTCTGTGCATGGCATTTTCCAGGCAAGAATACTGGAGTATGTTGCCATTCCTTTCTCCAGGGGATCTTCCTGACCCAGGGACCGAACTCAGGTCTCTTGTGTCTCCTGCACTGGCAGATGGATTCTTTACCACTGAGCTGCTGGGGAATCCCACTGAGCCTTTCAAAACCTGTCAAATTATCCTTCAGAAAGTTTATGAAGTCACAATGACCAACCTCAGAAGGTCGACTTCAACATCTGACTTATTGTGAAAGTTCTGCTTGTTTCCAGGTTGGGATGCAAAATTCCTCTCGGGTAAAGCCTGGGCGTTGGAGATGACGTGCCTTTGTCCTCTGCCCATTTTTCTGGCATGTTCTGGGGTCTGAATACAGTGCTTTTGTTTTTAAGTGGATCTACTTTCTGGAATGTGTGTTCTCTCTCAAAGTCCTCTCCTTCCGTCTTTAGAATTCCTGCAAAATAAAGCTTTGTGACCAGTGCTACCTGGGGGACAAGGTCCAGTTGGGGCCGGTTTGGTTCCGTCAGTAACTCATGCTACAGTGACACTCGGCTGTCCTTATGGTCCCCAGACTGCTTTGGTCATTTGAGGGAAGTACTTCAGCCCAAGCTTGTAGGACCACCCCAGGGTGAGCAGAAGGTGCTGGTGGGTCTTACTTTTCAGGATTGACCCCGGAGACTCCGACCTAGCTCTGGGTTTGACGTGAGGCTTGACAGGAGATGGGGCATGGGGCTTGTCTGTGGGGCTCAGAAAAAAGGACCCTGTGTGACAGGCTGGTGCTGCAGACAGGAACCCATCGCTTCTCATTAGCCAAGCTCTGGCGACTCTCACAACCAGGGGACACTGCCCTAAAGCTGGGGGGACACTTCCTATAATTGGGGGACATTACCTTATAATTGGGGACACTGCCCTAGAGCTGGGGAACGCTCTCTATAACTGGGGGACATTGCCTTATAATTGGGGGACACTGCCCTAGAGCTGGGGGACCCTACCTTATAAATGGGGGACACACCCTATACACTGATGACCAGCGACCAGGGTCCTGGGGCCTTTGAGTGCAAGCGGCCCCTGCAGGACAAGGTACAGGACACCGCCCCTGACCGCTGCCCCAGGGCTGACCGCCCTCCACCTCCCTGCCCTGGGGCAGAGGCCCCCACCCTGCTCCCAGCGCACAGGGTGCAGGAGCCGTGGCCTCAAGGGGGCATGCAGGGCTGTGGGGGCCAGGGCAGCAGACAGGAGGACTCTTCTCCCCAGGGAGTCAGCAAGGTGCCTGTCCTCTCAGGAACAGTGGGGGGTGTTGACACCTGCAATGGGGGTCCTGCCCATCACCCCAGGTGACAGCCATCCCAGAAGCTGACAGCATGGTGTGAGCCGTCACCCCTCCACTGCTGAACCCCATGGTCACATTATCTTGAGTTTATCTGTATCTCCACCAGCGAGGGCCCTAGGCTGGGATGAGACCCAGGTGGTCAGGGAGGACTGCCCGCATTGGACCCACCCATCACTGGCTGGCCATGCCCCCCAAACCATCCTTGAATTAGGGGAACACTCATCAGCAGAACTGGGCCACATCACCTACCTATGACCAGTTTTGTTTTCTTTCTAGAGTCTCCTGAAGGCGGACTGCGTTCTCCTTTTAAGAGGAGACTGTTGCTGTGTTTTAGGAAAAACGCCTTCACGGGGTCTTAGTACACGTGCGCTGCCGTAACACGTGTCACTGACTTGGTGACTTGTGAACAAAACTGCGCGGTTCAGAGCTCTGGAGGCTGGGAGTCAAGACCAGGTCCAGTGGGGTGCGGGGAGGGCCCTCCTCTGGGTCGGTCTGGTGACTTCTCACTGGAGCTGGGGGCTCTCTGGGGCCTCAATAAGGGCCCCGGTCTCCTCCATGGGGCTCCACACACAGGCTCTCATCACCTCCCAGAGGCCTCTCCTCCAACATCATCACATGCAGGGACAGGGTTTCCACACGTGAGTTTCGGGGGGTGTGAACATTCAGCCTGTAGCCCTGGGATTTGGCTCCACAAGGCCAAGACTTTCCTAGAACAGGGGTTGGAGATGGTGGGCAGGACATGGCTTCTCATCATTGCATAATATGCTGCCTTTATGTTGGGTGACTACATCCCAAACTTGTGGCCCTTGGTGGGGTGTGGGAGGAGTGGTCATCCTGCCCCCGCGCCTGCAGGAGGGGCTCTGGATCCTGGGGTGGGAGACACGCAGATGGAGCCGGCCTTCGGGGAAAGAGGGCAGGGTGCCCTGTCTCCTCCCCTCGGCCCACACCTGCGGTGGAGACTTCTTAACACGCCCCGGGTGTTGCCGTCACGGTGGGGAGGTGAGGAAAGGCCTGTGCGCCTGCTGTGCGGCCCAGTTCTGCAGGCGCATCAGCAGGAAACGTGGACGTAGTCCAGAGCTGGGGCCAGGCCAGGGCCTGAGGCTTCCTGTTCGGAGAACTCACCATCTATTTTTCCTAATTCTGTAACACCTCCTGGTCCTCTTTGGAGGACCTTGGGGTGGCAGCCAAATAGTTCAGAAATGGGCATATGGCCTAACTGAGCTCATCTGGGGCTTATACTGAAGAAACCCTCAATGCACGTGCTAGTCTCCTGCTGGACTTGAACTTGGGAGTCTGTACAACCAGAGTCACAGTGTCGCGATGCAGAGAACGGAGGAAGCCCATGTTGAGAGACAGGCTGGGGGAGGAGAGAAACAAGTTCCAATGATGTGGCACAAACCCTGGGTCCAGCCAAACCTGAAGCTGTCACTCTCTGGACTCAGCACGTCAACCAAGAAATTTCTTTCTTTGTTCGCCAAGTTCTTTTCTTGGGTGGGTCTTTTGGTAACTCACATGTAGAAACTTCATGCTGATGCAGTTTGCAAATATTCCTGGGGAGTCTCAGGAAGTCCTGGGGCTCCAGTAGAACGGGGGCTGAGCTGTATCGCTCACACCCAAGCTGGACCTTCCACAAGGCCAGCAACCAGAACCCAGCTCTCTGATCCCACCTACACCAGCCTCACCCCAGGACGGTGAGACCAAGATGGACAGAGGAGGCTGGAAAGGACAGTGGACAGCAGCCTCCCCAGAGGTCTCTCCCTAGGGCAGCACATGGCAGGGTCAGGGATGACGACCCCACAGCCTGGCCCCGGGTACATGTGAAGCCCTCCCTGGTGGCACAGGACAAGCTGCAGGAGGACCTACGTCCCTGCAGGTTGAGGTCTTCAGAACGACAGTCACAACAACCAGGGCTAGTGGTAAAGAAGCCCCCTGCCAATGAAGGAGACATAAAAGACGCAGGGTCGGGAAGATCTCCAGGGGGAGGGCATGGCAACCCACTCCAGTGTTCTTGCCCAGAGAATCCCCAAGGACAGAGGAGCCTGGCGGGCTACAGTCCATATCGTTGCAAAGAGTCAGACACGACTGAACAACTGGGCATGCATGCAGGAAACAGAACTGAGGGAAACGGGCCGATTTACAGTGAGAAGAACCATACGCAAGAGAGAAGAAGGAGGAAGGGCTGCTTTGCAAAACTACAAAGACTGCAAGGGTGGGTGACCGGTGGGGACAGTCACTCTAGAACCACCCTCTACCCCCAGAACCTCCTCCATCCCTGCCCGGAAAATCCTCCTGCAGCTCAGGTGAGACTCAGGAGATGCCACACGAGGGCCAGAGGGGCTGGGGAAATGCTGGCTTCAAGAGGGTTTAAAACCACATCCTCTGTGGGGTGCAGAGAAGGGAACCCTCCTCCACTGTTGGTGGGAATGGAAATTGGTACAGCCACTCTGGAGACAATATGGAGGTTCCTAAAAAAAAAAAAAAAAGACAAAAACTAAAAATAGAGCTGCCATATGATCCAACAATCCTACTCGTGGGCTGTTGTTCAGTCACTAAGTCGTGTCCAGCTCTTTGCAATCCCATGAACTGTAGCACACCAGGCTTCCTTGTCCTTCATATTGCCCAGAGTTTCCTCAAACTCATGTCCATTGAGTCAGAGACGCCATCCAACCATCTCACCCTCTGCTGCCTCCTTATCTGGAGGAAACGCTAATCCAAAAAGGCACGTGTACCCCCCTGCTCTTTGCAGCACTAGTCACAATAGCCAGGACATGGGAGCGACCCAGATATCCACCGGCAGATGAGTGGATGAAGAAGATGCAGTGCACACGCGGCGGGGTGCTACTCAGCCACAGAGAAGAACGGAATGACGCCGCGCGCCCAGCACGGACGGACCTAGAGGTCGTCATGACGCCGCGCGCAGCAGCGTGGACGGACCTAGAGATCGTCACACTAAGTGAAGTCAGACAGAGAAAGACAAACTTCACAGGACGCCGCTTACACGTGGGGTCTAAACCAGAACACAAAGGAGCCTCTCTGAGAAAACAGGAACAGACATAGAGAACAGACTTGCGGGAGCCAGCAGGGAGCGGCCGGGGAGGGTGCAGCGGGAGGCTGGGTCGGCAGGTGTAAACCTTCACACGTGTTCTCAGGACGGATAAACAACAAGGCCCTACGGCACAGCACAGAGAACTGTATTTATATCCTACGACCTCCTCTAATAGAAAAGAATATTTATATAAAAAAAGATATAAGTATGCATATATACATAAAACGGAATCACTTTGCTGTCCAGCAGTAATTAACACAACACTGTAAATCCACAGTATGTATTTCAATTAAAAATTCAAATAAAATCGCATCCTCTTCCCTTCAGCCTTTTTAAAAATGGAACTAGACTGTATGGTTCCCTCTCCTTGAAATACGTCAGATGGGGCTCCACTCCCGCTCTTGGTCGCTGGCAGGCGGGGAGCCCTCCGCACAGGGCCCAGCCTCAGTCCACGCCGTCTAGCTCCTGCCGCTGTCTCCCCTCCAGCTGGAGGACCTAGAAGAGGAGACGCGGTGGTCACCACGAGGGCCCGAACAGCCACGCTGTTGAAACGCACCGATCTACCCGAAAGAGCGTCACAGTCACAGGATCGAAAACGCAGGTCTGCAAACTGCACCTGCAGGGCAAGGAGACCTAGGGTGGGGTGGGGCGGAGATCCCGAGTCTGGAAGGACCTGTGCCGGCCGGGGGTGGGGACAGGGGTCACTGCTGGGCTAGAAGGTCACAGCAAGCCCATCTTCACCGAGCTGTGTTTTCCTACATGTGCGGATCTTCCAGCTGCAGTCTCTGAACCCCATGCCTGAGCGCTTCTTGGCCGGAGCCAAGTCCCGCCCCTCACTAGTTCTTTGTGGGGAGGGGGCGTCCACGGCACTGTGGGGTGCTCAGCCGCATCTCTGGACTCTGTCTGCTAAATGTGGGGGTACAGACCTCACCCCGGGCGGGATAACATCTCTGGACATGGCCTGACGCCCCCTGGAGGAGGGTCGCGGCTACGCAGGGTCGCTTGGCTCCCATCACCTCCTCATGGATGCTCCCTTCTGCCCCCACCCTGCGGTCCTCCAGCTCAACGCGGCTCTTATTGTAAGAGGAAAGAACCTTTGGGATTTATTACAATTTATCACTAAAGCAGGGGTCCCCAACTCCCGGGCCATAGACGGGCACCAGTCCACAGCCTGTTGGGAACCAGGCTGCACAGCAGGAGCTGAGCGGTGGGTGGACAAGCAAGTGAAGCTTCGTCTGCCCCCCATCACTCACGTTACCACCTGAACCATCTCCCCTACCCCCCATCCCTGGGAAAACTGTCTTTCGTGAAACTGGTCCCTGATGCTGAAAAGGTTGGGGACCACTGCCCTAAAGAGATGTTGCCCATTATACGTAAGGGTCATCTCTGGGAACCCTGCCTCCCAGGTAAGGAGCACCAAGCTGAAATGCCTGTGTTTAGTTCACAGGAAACACTGACCAGACCCACCTGTGAGTGACTGCAAGGGAGGAGGAAACGAGCCGTCCCCCCCACAAGCCCATGGGAACCAGGGAGGAGGAAACGAGCCGTCCCCCCCACAAGCCCACGGGAACCAGCAAGTGTTTGACTTTGCTCCCTCCCCTCTTAGTATAAAAGGAGCCTGGATTCTAACTCAGGCAAGATGGTTCTTTAGGACATGAGTCCCCCACCTTCTTGGTCTACTGGCTTTCCCAATAAAGTCGCTATTCCTTGTCTCAGCAACTCATCTCTCCATTTACTGTCATGCATCAAGCAGGACGAGCTTGGACTTGGCAACAGTATCACCATGTATCACTTTCATGGATGCCGTGTTCACTCATCAGCCGTCTTTCTCCTCCCATCACCTTCACTGGGGAGGGGCTGCCTCGAACTTGCCTCCATCACAGAAAAGGGAAGGATCTAGACTTGCCTATTAAATTGACTTTGTTTCTGCTTCCTTTATTCTACTATTAATCAATAAGGAAAAACAGATGGTTCAGACAATGCAAAGCCAGTTGGACGCCCCAGTAGTCTAGAAATCACAGTGGTTGGGCTCACAGTGACCGTGGGATGGAGCCGCTAATTTTAGCATCCTCAGTACAGCCCAAAACAGCACATGCCAAGCTCTGATGGACCTGAAACATCCTGGACACTTGGCAGAAAGCAGGACAATAAAAAAATGCCACCATATACATTAACCATGTACAGGGAAGCCTGGCGTGCTGCAGTCCATGGGGTCACAAAGAGTCGGACACGATGGAGTGACTGAACATTAAACAGCTTTTCAGTCCTCCGTGGAGACGAGCAGGTGGAGGAGACGAGCTGGCATTCCCTCGACAGATGTTTAAGAGGGAGAGAAAACATTCCCCCCAGCTCACCTGGTTTTCGATGCAGCGGAACTGCCAGGGCCAGCGGGTGTTGTACAGAAATGGCCGCAGGTCGAACCTGTTGTCGTCCGGGCTGTAGCTCTCAGCGTGGTATGCGGGGGTCAGTGTTGTCATCTTGTGTCTGTTCATGGAATACTTGGAGAAAAAGCGCGTCACTTTGTCAGCCACCTGGGAGGCGAGGGGTGCACAGGGCCTGGTGTTAGCAAAGCCGGGAAGCCCCCACACTGGCGTTCTCAGCAGCATCGCGCAGGCCAGTTAACAGCCTCCCCTCAGCAGCCGCAGAGCACTGCCTTGGGACTTCCTCAAAGCCAGGATGGACCGATGCTGCTGCCTGGGCTAGAGCAGCGAACTGGAGCTGTAAGGATGGGGGTTCCTGCCTCCAGCATCCTGGAAACTGCATCAGGAGACCTGGGCAGGGGTCCCAGGAAGATGTATTGCTATTTCGTGAAGCTTCCAGATGGTTCTGCAGGGACCACCCTGTCTATGGGCTTCAGCCCTAATGCACCTGACAACTAGGGGAAAAGAAGCCATATTCTGACCTCGGAGTTCGTCCTCTGTCCCCCAAAGAGGGGAGGAGCTTGCGTGTTGTGAGGGGGCCCAGCCCCACTCAGATAAGCTCAGCCAGAGCCGGGGAGGGCTGAGAACGGGGCTGTGGTTCCTTCCGGAGTGCTCTCCCCCTAAAGTCACACAGTGGCCACCTGCTCCAGAGCCAAACCCACCCGCAAGGTGACCTCGCCTGCCAGCTCCCTGCGGACGCCGGGCGCCTCGCCTGCCAACTCCCCACGGACGTCAGGTGCGCCTCACCCGCTGGCTCCCCACAGACGCTGGGCGCCTCACCTGTCGGGGCGAGCAGGTATCCCTCCACATGTCGAGGAGTTTGCAGAACATGCTGTAGGGGCCCGTCTTGGCGACCTTCCGGAGCCTCCCGTAGACGGACAGCTCCGCATATGTCATCCCCATGTCTTCCTGGGGACGAAAGAGATGCGCCTCATGAGTGACAGCAGGTCAGCGCTGGGGGGACAGCCTGAAACCTCTGCTGGAGACGGAACCAAACTCCCCGCCCCCGCCTCCTCCCGGCCCCAACCTCGAGAGACCCGAATTGAACATCAGAGGTCAGCAACGGTGACGCTAAGCCCTGGACTCCCAGCCGGGGCCCCAGTTACGGAGCACGGTTGCTCGGGGGCAGACAGGAGGGCACGCAGGAGCCCCGGAGCGCGGAGGTGGCGGAGGAAGCGCAGTGACAAAGCCAGCACGGCTACCTCATCGGTCTGGGACACCCGTCCGTGGGCCAGGGGCTCCAGCTCAGCTGTGGCCGGTGCTGCCAGGATGCTGTGGTCAGGGCACACAGAGGTCGGTTACAACAGCTGGGTGTTAGCGCGACAGACATCACGCAAGTGCGGAGATGGGGAAGCGCCGACTTTCCAGCCTCTTGAGGGGCAGAGGGCGGCAGTGGCCGCCGGATCTGGCCACAGCCAGGGTGGCAGTGATGGGAAGGAAGCGGGTACCTAGTCTCGGGGCCCGAGTGCCCTTGGAGGCCCGACCGCTTCCATCAGGCAATGGGTGCTACGGAAGGTGGCTGAGAGGGGGCAGAGTGGCCGGGGCTGTGCTGAGAAGACGCGTACCCGGCGCCCCAGGGGCACAGCCATGGCCTCGCGGGCACACGCACCTCTGCAGGGCAGGAAGCTGGAAGCGCTCCACGCAGAGCTGGACGAAGGCTCTCAGGTCCGTCTTGCTGATCCCGCCGATGGGGTTGATGTCAGCGCTGGAGCAGTCGTACTTGGTCAGGTAGCCAAGGAGGCTGCGGCCAGAGAAAGGACAGGTGGTTTCGAGGCAGCAGACCTGGGAGCTGCAGACTCCGAGAACCTGGGGGCCTGGCCATCCTGCCCCTGGGTGCCGGGACACGCCTTCTTCCGGGGCCCTGGAGCCAGAGCTTGGCAGACTCGAGGGTCTCAGAGGAGTCTGATGTGCTGGGGCAGACTGGGGAAGGGGCAGGTGCTGCGGATGGCCAAGGAGGGGTATCCAGCAAGCTGGAGGGGACACAGTTTGGGGGATGACCAGTGCCAGCCCCGAGTGGTGCTCCTTCAGCCAAGCCCGAGGTGGGTGTAAGGTCACTCCGTGTCCCGTTAAACGGACGGCTGATGGTACGAACAGGGTCCGGTCTGTGGGCAAGGGTCAGGATTTCCAGGCCAGAAGAGATGGCCATTTTCATCTGACCCCTGTGCCTCTTCCACTCCTTGACTGCTCCCAAAGGTGCACCCAGAGCAGCAGCAGAGTGAGGGGGGCACAGACCCACAGGAGTGGCCTCGGGTGGAGCGGGGTCTCCTCCAGGCTAGGGGCCGCACACACCTCTCGTCCACATTGGCGGATCCGAGCACGAGAAGCCCGCCGGGGGCACCGCGAGACCAGAGGCTCAGCTGAGCGAAGAGGTAGGCGATGACCATCCTCACCCGCGCCTGGCCCACAGGAGGGGGCGTCACCGTGCCGGCCGGGGCTGGGGGAACGCATGCTAACACCACCTCCCCACACCTCAGACAGCGGGAATGCTTAAGTGATGCAGGAGCTTCTAGCGGCCAGAGAGTCCCGGGGCCCATGGTCCCTCCCCTGAGGGGCTCCTGCACTCAGCAGGGAGGGACCAGGGCCTGAGATGAGAGCTCGGCAGTGGAGAGACTGGGCTGCAAGGCCAGCGGGAGAGACCTCGGCTGCTCCGGCCAATCCCTGCACCCCTGGGGAAGGCCACCAGCAACCCCAGGAAGGGGATGGAGACAGGGTAGACCCCAGCAGAAGCAGCTCACGCCCCCTCTTTCCCTGCACGGACCACCCAAGGTCCAGCTCCCCTGTAGCCGATCCCTGAAGATGCAGAAGACACACACACTCGGACACACTCACACCTCATGCTCACAGACTCTCACGCCGATGCACACTCACACACACAGTGTCACGTGCTTGCACCCCCACACACGCACACTCAGATGCCCCACTCCCTTACTCTTGCACACTAACCTATTCCTGTGCACACACCTGTGCACACTCTCACCCTCGTACCCCTCCGCACATCTCACACACGCACACACGCAGAGCCCCATCTTCGTCCACGAGGCTGCACGCTCCGCGTCTCTAAGAGGCGGGCTGCTTGTGGACCCCCCGCCGGCCGCCCCTGGGTTTCCTGCGGTCCCTGCGTGCGGACGAGGTGCGCACCTGGACGTTCTGCAGAGCCAGGTTCTCCCGGTCGCTCCCTCCGTGAACCGCAAAGCGAGGGCTCGCACCCGTCACCAGGCTGAAGAGGCCCACGAGGGCCTTGACCGCTGGGTCGATGTGGAGACCGATGTGGTGGCTGGAAGGCGAACGGGCGGGCGTGCAGACAGTGAAACAAACCCACGGGGCACAGAGCTCGCCGTCTTCGAGGGCCCCGTCCAGCGGCGTTGAGGACATTCACTATGCGCCGCCACCACCTCCAGCTCCAGAGCCTTCCATCAGCCCAGAAGGAGATCCTGTGCCCGCGAGCAGTCCCTCCCCAACCCCCTCCTCTTCCAGCCCCTGGCGACCACGGACACCCTTTCTGTGTGTGTGTGTGTGCATGCGCGCTCCGTCGTGTCTGACTCTTTGTGACCCCATGGACCGTAGCCTGGACGGGCTCCTCTGTCCATGGAATTTTCCAGGCAAAAATACTGGAGTGGGTTGCCATGTCCTACTCCAGGGGATCTTCCCAACCCAGGGATCGAACCTGCATCCCTTTCGTCTCCCGCACTGGCAGGCAGGTTCATCACCACTGAGCCACCAGGAAAGCCCTAAGATTGGCCTATTCTGGACATTTCGTAGAAACGGAATCACACAGTAACTGTCCTTTGGTGTCTGGCTTCTTTCACTGAACTTAAGGCTTTCGGGTTCATGCAGGCGGTAGCCTGTGTCAGCGCTTCCTTCCTTTTCAAGGCTGAGAAGCACCCCTGTGTGCGAACAGACCACATCATTTCTCTACTCAACTGCTGATGCCATGTGAGCTGTGACTATGCTGCGTGGACACGAATGTGTGAATACTTGCTCATTTCTTTGCTTTCAATCCCTCTGGGCATCTCCCTGGGAGCAGGATTGCTGGGTGGGGGTAGCTTTTAGCTGAGCTCTGCTTACAGGATGGGCAGCTCCTTATTTTTTCTTTGGAGGCAGAACAGATGGAACGTTCTGAACGGAACCAAGTCTCCCTGAACAGAAAGACGCACCCCCCGCCTGCGTCTGGTACAGTGGCCCCCGAGGGAGGCAGAGGAGGGCGGGTGGCTGCACTCCTGGAGCGGTGAGGGGCTCTGTGCTCCCACATGGAGTGCATCAGCCCGCTCCTGGGAAGGACTTAGGGGGAGGGGCGATCTCAGACACGGAGAAGATCTGGGGTAAAGCTGATGGGAAGCCACATCATCAGCAGTTGAGTAAACACCTCGCCTCTGGGGTGCTCAGTGACCCACAAATGGGGTCTCTGTGGGAGCTTCCCGTGGTCCCCGCCAGCCGGCCGGGCCCGACACCAGGGACCAGCTACCTTCCAATCTGCTGGGCCAGCTCTCGGGCCCTGTCGCAGGTCTCCTGGGAGGAGTTCTCGCTGGCCATGTAGCAGGTGGTCAGGACGCGGCCGCAGAGCTCCCGGGGGTCCTGGGGGGTGTAGCTGGGCTGGCTCACGATGGTTCGGACATCAGCCAGCACCTCCAGATCTGAAACCCGCGGGACAGAGGGCACGTGCTGTGTGCCAGGCGCCTGCACCACCCGGTCCCTCTCTACCGCCCGGCAGTGTCGCCGGATGGCACCACAGTGCCCGTTTCTCAGCTCCGGACGCTTTGGGAATGGCCGACGTCACCCCTCATGGCGGCAGGGTGTGAACCTGGGCTGGCCTGACCCCAGGGCCCTGTTCTTTCGTCCCGATCAGGCTGCTGACACACAGCAGCAGCAGCAGGTACCCTGTGGGCTTGACGGACTGGGCCACGAGGGCCTGAGGCCCTGGCAGGGACTTCAGCGGCCTTGCTGTGCCCAGGCCCCAGGGCTTGGGGTGATGCTGGGACGTCTCAGCATGCCCCCACCACAATGCTGGGTTGGCCCCTCTGCTCCTCCCGCAGGTTGAGCCCCCCTGGAACCTACTCGGGCCCCAGGCGTCACCTACTTCCACGCTTCACAGCCTCGCAGACCTGGTGGCACATGGAGTAGACCAGGCAGGCGGTGGCCGCGCTGTCCACCCCGCCGCTCAGGGGAAGGAAGAACCCTGCCTGGAACAGGCCAACCGGATGGCGGCGTGAGCGGAGCCTCACGCCCAGCAGTGAGCCCGGCTCCCCCAGCAAAAACGAGCGCCCACAAAGTGCTGTCGCCCAGGGGAGGAGAAGGGAGCCCTGCACATTCCACAAGGTGAAGGGAGCGCCACCGTGGAGGGCCCAGGGCTGAGTCTCCACCGTGACTTACAGACGCACGCAATCACACCACTAGGCAGGAAGTCTTGTAACTCGGGGTCATCAGACAGGACCCCAAAGACGGAGCCAAACCTCAGGGCGACCTTGGCCAGGGTAGCCGAGGCTCCTGACTGAGGCAGAGTCAGGACATGTTTGCATTAAGAAACACCTGTCAGGATTTCCCGGGTGACCCAGTAGTTAAGAATCTGTCATGCAATGCAAGGGACCCTGGTTCGATCCCTGGGCGGATCCACCTGCCGCAGAGCAACTAAGCCGTGTGCCCCAACTACTGAGCTCACACTCAAGCGCCCAGGAGCCGCTATGACCGCGGCCTGTGTGCCTCGAGCGCGGCTCCACAACAAGAAAAGCCGCCGCAGTGCGAAGCCCGTGCTCTCAGCCGTAGAGTAGCCCCCGCTCATGGCAACTAAAGAAAGCCCGTGTGCAGCAACAAAGACCCACCTCAGTCAAAAAGCAAATTAAATAAATAAAACTTAAAAAAAAAAGTCACCGGCATGCCACAAAGTCAAACGCAAACCCACCGTGGAAGGATTAAAGGGGGCTGGCTGGCCAGATCCCCCCCATGTCTTACCTGTCGGCTGCGTCTTAAGAAGTCCCAGAGCCAGCACGCGGGTCCCAGGCTGGGGAATGGTGGGAAGCATGAGGTTGGCGAGCCGCTGCCCTGGTTCGCAGCTCACCTGGGGGCAGGTGCCCAGGTGGATGCAGGGCCGGTGAGCGGCGCCAGCACGCTGCCCCTGGCTGCTTTCAGCCTTTCGAGGGAATGAATGCTTCTGAAGCCTCAGAGCAGCCCCAGGAGGTAGGTGCTCTCGTTGATCCCGTGGGGGAAATGGAGACACAGAAAAGCAAGCACGGCGTCTCCGTGCCCGAGGGCCCAGGGCAAGGCGGGCAGGGCTGGGCGTGGGGCCCGCGCTCTAGTTACAGTGTCGACTGCAGGCCCTGGAGACCAGGGTGCAAGGCCCCCAAGTGGCCACTTGGCGGTGCAGCAGGGGACAGAGGGAGTGTCCTGGGAAGGACAGTGTGTAGGTCGCTCAGTCCTGTCCGACTCTTTGCAACCCCGTGGACTGTAGCCCACCAGGCTCCTCTGTCCATGAGATTCTCCAGGCAAGAAGGCGTGGGTTGCCATGCCCTTCCCCAGGGGATCTTCCCGACCCCGGTCTCCCGCATTGCAGATGGATTCTTTACCATCTGCAGACCCTTCTTTACCCCCTCCCCTGCACACCAACAGCCCCACCTGATCTCCTCGGCGGGACTGTGGTATTTCCACTCGATGGGCTCAGACACGGGCTCCAGCAGGTCTTCATGGCAGGAGAGGGCGAAATCCACCTTCACTCGGGGGTAGGGGCTCACCCTGCTGGCCTGGGAAGGACACTCCCTGAGGGCCTGAACCCAAACAGGCCCCCGGGATGACTGTAGGGGGGATGCTACACAGTTCAGAATCCCTACACAGCTCAGGGACCCTTCACAGCCACCAGGATGGCCAGGACACAGATGGATGTAGCACACGCTGGTGGGATGTGGGGAAGTGGAGCCCTCACACAGCGCTGGGGGGATGCGAGACAGAGCAGTGACTGAGGACGGTCTGGCAGGACCTCCCACAATTAAACAGAGCATCACCACAGGACCAGGGCAGTCCCAGGTAGATAACAGAAGACACACAAGCATGTCCACACAGACGCCTGGCACATGCCACAGCAGCACCGACCCTCACAGCCAGAGCAGAAATGGTCCAAATGTCCCCTGGCAGGCGAATGGACGCACAGCGTGTGGGGTACCCGGGCAGTGGGGTATTACTCAGCCATACAGAGGGATGAAGAACTAACTCAGGCCTCAGCACGGATGAACCAAAACACTATCCTCAGGGAAAGAAGGCAGTTGCAAAAGGCCACATATTATACGATCCCATTTATACGAAACGTCCAGAATTGGCCAATCCATAGGGTCAGCACAGACCATGGTTGCCAGGGGCCCTGGGGGAGGTGGACGGGGAGTGACTGACAACTCATGGGTGCAGGTTTCTTCAGGTGAAAAGAACATTCGGACACTGATGGTGGTGATGCTGCTCAACTCCACAGACACAGTAAAGACCACTGCATCTTGTGCTGAGATCAGTGAATTATAGGCTATGGGAATGACATTTCAATGAAGCTATTGTTAAAAAAAATGTCTCCGTCTTTGATGAGCATCCTATGGGTGTGTTTATAATCGCTTACCGCCAGGTTTCGAGATGAAATCTCCGCCCTGTAGCTTCTGATGTCCTCCAAATCCAACGTGGCAGTGAGCACTTCCTAGAGAAGGGAGTTTCCAAGAAAAATCATGATTTCCTATTTTTTTCCCTCACGCACCTGTTTTCATAAGTATGCCACATTATACACAATGAGTCCCGCCTTCTAAGGCAGGGACTAGGGGCCTGGGGAGAGGGGAGCACCCATGGTGCGGCCCACCCAAAGCCCTTCCCTCTTGTCATTGCCACCAGAACGTCTACTGAATTGACACACTTGCTGATAAGACACAACAAATGTCTGCTGGGAGCTTTTGAGCAAGCTTCTTAAAAAGATACAGGGAGAGCAAGGGCCCTCTTTCTGCCTTTGAATGTGGTTGTATGAAGATGGGATGGCTGGAGCTGCTGCAGCCGTCCTGTGACCATGAGGCAACTGACACTGACGCCTACACAGAGGAAGGCCCAGCTGGAGAATGAAAGAGGGATGCAGCCAGAGCCCCAGCAATCATCACACAAAGGTCGCAGCCCAGATGTGCCACATGTGTTCTAGGACACGACGCTTCATTGCCTTTGAGTCCAGATGAGACGGAGGTTCTGCCACGTGCAACCAATAGCAGAAAATAGAAAAGTTTTAATTCAGAGATACGACTCCTTTCTTTATGAAAAGAATCCAAACCAGATCATACTACTAGGCTATCGTCTCATACGTGCAGGTGCGGGACAGCAGGAACTACTTCTGAGGGGGACCCGGTGTGGCCGGGCGTCTGCTCCTGCTGCTGGCCATGGGCAGCCGTCTATGCCAACACCGAGCCTAACCCAAGATAGAAACGTCTGTGAGGAGACAGAGAACAAAGAACTCCCACGTCCACTCATTCTTCTGTCATTTCCCAAGTACTGTTCAGCGAAGCCACCAGGCTGCTCCTGACAAAGCCACAGAAATTGGAAAGACCCCAGAGGAGTGAGTCCTTCCTGAGAGGAAGGCCCCAGTCCACTTTTCCTGGAAGTAGGTTAGCTTCACACAAAGGCGGGATCGAGGCCATGAGAAGCATGTGCCCTCGAGAAGGCCCACAGACCAAAGAGGTGGCAGAACTGAAGGGCACTGCCCCCACCCCAAGGCAGTGATGCCACCTCCATCAGGAACAGTCAAATCAGAGAACTCTGGCTCAAGGGCCCCCCGGGGGGGTGTGGGGCAACGGCGCCCAGGTTATACTGTGGCAAACAATCACCCGGGTGCTTGCTGAAATGGGGGCTCCTGGGGGGCCTGGAACCTGCAGCCACCTGCACACCTGCTCATCCAGGTGCAGGTGCTCCCCGAAACTCACTCCAGTCTCCCGGCACCAGGTGCCTGCGGCCCAGACGTCTGGCCGAGAGTCCTGGCCAAGCGGGCCTGCACCGAGGCATGTCCAGAGCAGACGAGCACTGGCCGTCTGCATGGACTTCATCTTCGCCTCCAGAGGCCTTCTGTCTTAATCAAGGTTACTGCTGAACAGCGGGAGGCCTTTGGGACCCTGCCACCTGGAAGGCAAGGTCTGGGGACCATGTTCATTCCCACCAGGAAGGCAGGATCAGGGTCCCCATGGTCTGGGGACCGTCTGCAGGGAGGTAGCTTCTTCCAGCTGCACACTGCCGAACCCTGGGCTTCGCTCTGAGCAAGAAATACCATGAATTTGTTCCAAGGTTCCTTTCCTCAGTCCATTCTGAAACCGAAGTTTGATTTCATAACCACCTCTTTGCTGACAACCTCGGTGAGACCGCACAGGTACGTGAAACGGTGAAGTCACAGACATTGCATCAGAGGGCTCCGGAGAAATTCTTATTCAGAGACACCCACTTGTCTTGCTCTGGCAGAGAAAGCCCTTTTTTTCTCCTGCTACTACCTGCTTCTGTGAACAAGCATTTCCAACACTTGTTTCCAAAAACCCCAAAAAGACAAGATGAGAGATACCGTGAGAAGCCTGTACTGGCCGCCTGAGCCCAGTCACAGCGGCTCTTTCTGGCAGAACTGAAAGTTACTTTGTGCTGCGTTTGCAGATTTGGAGTTGATTCCTATTTGGGGGCAATAGGAGTCGATTCCCATTTGGGGCAATAACAGTCATTTTCTTTCTTGGAGGCCTAAAAAACTTTCGAGAGCCACACAATTCTCTTTGCTGTTGTTCAGTCACCAAGTCGTGTCCAACTCTTTGCGATCCCATGGACTGCAGGACGCCAGGCTTCCATGTCCTTCACCATCTCCCGGAATTTGCTCAAACTCAGGTCCATTGTGTCGGTGATGCTATCTAACCATATCATCTTCTGTCGTCCCCTTCTCCTCCTGCCCTCAATCTTTCCCAGCGTCAGGGTCTTTTCCAGTGAGTTGGCTCTTCACATCAGGTGGCCAAAATAGCTTCAGCTTCAGCTTCAGTCTTTCCAACGAATACTCAGGGTTGATTTCCTTTAGGATTGACTGGTTTAATCTCCTTGCTGTCCAAGGGACTCTCAAGAATCTTCTCCAGCACCACAATTTGAAAGCATCAATTCTTTGGCACTCAGCCTTCCTTATGGTCCAGCTCTCACTATGACCCATCTGTCTTGGGTGGCCCTGCAGGCCATGGTTCATAGCTTCATTGAGTTATGGAAGCCCCTCCACCATGACAAGGCTGTGATCCATGAAGGGGACACAATTCTTTACAAGGACCTTTTCATCTTGTCTTATTCTCTCTGTGAAGGAAACTAACATCCAATCACATGGGAAGGCTCTACACCCATGTTAACATGTGTCTTTAGAAGCAGACGGCTGTGGTTTTCATACTTGTGGCCCCAGTGAAGTCATGATCCCATGGGGGGACGTGTCCCCCATCCCCCGGGCTGGTCATCAGTTCAGTGAGGCCAGAGGAGCCCCCAGAATGGGGCCTCCCCATCGAGGAGGGCGGGGTAGGTCTCCAGTCCTGCTTCCGGAACGCGGGGCAGTCGGGGGAGGCAGGGCCCACAGCTAGCATGTTGTTGCTATTCAGCCGCTCAGTCGTGTCTGACTCTTTGTGACCCCGTGGACTGCAGCACACCAGGCCTTCCTGTCCTTCACCATCTCCCGGAGCTTGCTCAAACTCATGTTCATTGAGTCGGTGATGCCATCCAACCATCTCATCCTCTGTCATCCCCTTCTCCACCTGCCTTCAATCCCTCCCAGCATCAGGGTCTTTTCTAATGAGTCAGCTCTTCGCATCAGGTGGCCAAAGGATTGGAGCTTCAGCTTCAGTATCAGTCCTTCCAATGAATATTCAGGACTGATTTCCTTTAGGATGGACTGGTTGGATCTCTTTGCAGTCCAGGGACTCTCAAGAGTCTTCTCCAACACTACAGTTAGAAAGCATCATTCCTCGGCTCTCAACTTTCTTTATAGTCCAACTCTCACATTCATACATGACCACAGGAAAAACCATAGCTTTGACTAGGTGGAACTTTGTTGGCAAAGCGATGTCTCTGCTTTTTAATAAGCTGTCTAGGTTGGTCATAGCTTTTCTTCCAAGGAGCAAGCATCTTTTAATTTCATGGCTTCACTCACCATCTGCAGTGATTTTGAAGCCCCCAAAATAAATTCTCTCACTGTTTCCATTTCTTCCCCTTCTATTTGTGATGAAGTGATGGGACCGGATGCCATGATCTTAGTTTTCTGAATGTTGAGTTTTAAGCCAACCTTTTCACCCTCCTCTTTCACTTCCATCAACAGGCTCCTTAGTTCCTCTTCACTTTCTGCCATAAGGGTGGTGTCATCTGCGTATCTGAGGTTATTGATATTTCTCCCGGCAATCTTGATTCCAGCTTGTGTTGCTTTGACCTCTGGGGAAAACCCTCCAAGGGCCCACCTGCAAGGCTCTTTCTTGTTCTGCTCCTCCCAAATGACCCCCTTATTGCTGGACAACGTGCAGTGTCTGCTTATTCCTGGGACCAGCTCCAGCTCCCCCCGAGCCATGGGATTCTTCCCACAAGCCCATCCCATTTTCCCTGGAGCCAGGGGCCACCCACCCTTTGGTCACTACCAAGCCCCCTCCTTCCGCAGCTCCGGGCCTCTCCTTCAGCTCCTGCAGCCTCGCGGGGACCTCCAGGGCATGCAGGGCTGATACCCCGCCATGAATCCATCCATCCGGTGCGCTGTGTGGGGGTGTCCCCATAACCTCGGGGTAGGAAACCCTCACCCCACCAAGGAGGTGAAGAGGAAGCAATCAAAACCAGAAGGATCCCTCCCAGGGAGGGCACATCCAGTCCCGGGTTACGGGGAGAGCAGAGAACACAGGCTCTGAATGAGAGACCCTCCCGCCATTGCTCGGGCTGGCTCGTACCACATCATCCAGAGAGAACTGGGACCCCTGGGCAAAGATGCTGCCGTTCATGGCTATGAGAGCACAGCCGTCGTAGTACAGCCGGTCCCCATCGCAGCCCTTCTGATTGGCCAGCAAGTAGATCCCGCCGTTCTGGAAAACAGCGGACAGCAGTGGTCAGCTCTGATCCATCACCTACCTACACCCTCTGCTGGCCCAAACATGAGAAGCTTTAGGCCTCCAGCCCTGCAACTCTGCTGTACTAATAGTCAGTGCCCCAGCTTCAGCCAATAAAACACACGCCTCCAGGGAAGGCCCCACAGCTATGACGCCCTCGGCCTCGCGAGGCAGCAGGCGTCACACAGAGCGTCTACTCTCACCCCCAACAACCCTCCAAGGCAAGCGCTGCCACCTGCCCCAGAAGGGAGGAGAGACGGAACTTTGGAGAAGACAACTCCCTGGATTAGGAAGCTGAGATTCTGCCCCCGGAAAGAGCAGACACAGCCCCTGGGGTCATGCTGCCCACAAGAGCGGCAGACTCGTGGGCATTCCCCATGCCTGGCTGTGGTGCAACGGGGTCCTGATCCCCGGTCACTTGTCCCGAGACCACTGTGATGGCTGAGAGCCCCGGAGCCGCACGGCTGGGGTGTGAGGCCAGGGGCCACTTGACGGTCACATGCTGGGTGCCCTGCTCCAGAGAGCGGAGGTGGGAACAGTGCCCGCCTCACAGGGTGCTTCCCGCCATTAAATGAGGTCATGGACGTGGGGCCTGGGAGAGGGAGCCACAGGGCCGGTCGGCCATGGCCGGACCCAGGAGGAGCGCCGAGCAGCCTCATGCTCAGGCCTTGCCCTGCACTGGGTGCCGGGTCCCACATGCATGAGACAGACACACGCCAGCATCCCCGCCGCCGCCTACCTTGGTGGTAGCCATGGTCACCAGGTCCACCCGGGCGTGGGCTTTGCGCAGCACGTGATGGCTACCCGAGGCGTTGGTGAAGATCTCCACGCCGTCCAGGCCCATGTCCACGTGTGGGCTGCGGGCGGAGGGGTCGGAGAGAAGAGACTCGTGTCCCCAGCCCGCCCACCCAGCCCCACAGCTCCTGGGGTGTCTTCCCTGCCCTGGGCTGAGACGCAAGATGGCTGCAAACCCCCAGCCCCCCAGGCCCCGCAAGGATGGGGATCAGGGGGCAGGGCTGACCTGTGGGGCGTCCAGAGCTCCTCACAGACCTCACTCCCGATACAGGTGTCCCATGTGGAGAGGACGGCATCCCCAAAGGGCACAGTTTCCTGGGGGGCGGTAACCAGAGCTCGTGAGGGCCCCTGGCTCTCCTGTCTGGGCCACGTGCTGAGCCAGGACTCCAGAGGCCACACGTGGGACTCGCAGGAAGGCTGCCATTTTGTTTCAAGCCCTAACGAATACCCACTTCCCCCCACTCCCCCCCGCCCCAACCCCCGCCGGGAGCAGTCCCAGCCCAGGGCCAGCGGGTGTCTCCCCTGCGGACCGAAGAGCCCCAGCCACACCCTTCACCCGCCCAAGAACCCAGCTCTGAGCTGCCATGACCTTGACTGTGGCTGTAACCAACTGTGACTCAGCTCCTGAAGCTTCTGGGGCCCAGTGGGCCGCCAGCATCCACCATGTCGGCTCCCGGATGCTCTCCCGACATCGTCTGTGCTCGGGTGGTCCCGTGCCCACGCCAGAAACGACCCAACTGAGCCTGACAAAGTTCCCTCCAGCTGACAGGTCACCCAGCTCCCGCGCGGCAGGGCTGGGGCAGGATGCAGGCTCCTGTTTCTCCAAGAGCCTCATTCATGGCCCCTTGAGGGGTGGGGCTGCTGGGAAGGGGGTGAGTGGAGATGGAGCTGCCCCCTGAGGGCGCTGCTCGGGTCTGAGGTGTCTCCGGGTTGAACGTGTGCTGAGAGGGTCATGCGGGCATGGAATCCACCTTGGCTACGTCTCTCGGGGACCAAGTTTCAGCTGTGCTCCTATTTCACTTGCTCAAGAGAACTCAACCCTGGAGGCCTGGGATCTTGTTCAGATTCCCTGATGACTGTGTGTGTGAGCTCAACTCCTTCCATCTCCAAGGGCAGGAGCCGGGGGAAGCCCGCCTTTTTCTGTTCTGAGGCCTCGGCTCATGAACACAGGGCTCACCCTGGACCCTGGGCCACTTGTCCACGGACCACCACATCCCCTGCCCTTGAAACCCTGACCACGGGGGGCAGGGCTAGAATCTTGACCCCATCCTCCTGGGACAAGACCAGGGCTCAGGGCAACAAACAAAACACCCAGGATGGCACCCAGGGACGGGCCCCCAACCTGCACTGTCCAGGCTACAGCTGTCACAGGGCTGGCTTGCTCTGCCTCTTGAAAATGGCCGTGGATTTTAGTCCATGTGTGCCCAGGGCCAATTCCCGCAACTTGTTCCCAACCAAAGACAGCAAACAGCACCCTTCCACCTGCAGATGATCCCACGTGGGCTTAGGGGGTCACCTGGTGGGACGTTTAGGATGTGAAAGGGTCCTAGAAGAGTGAAACGGAATGAGTGTCGTGGCAGGAGGATTGCTGCTGAAATGACTGTTTCACACACACACGTGTTCTGGATCACCGTGACTTCACATTGTTCTCGTTGCTGCAACTCAAGGTCAGAAAAGCCTCCAGGCCACTTGGGAGACGCGCAGACCTGACCGACAGTCCCCTCCCCCAGTCTCAGCCGCACCCACCCAGACTGCCACGCGGGTGGCAGAGACCCAAGAGGGCTGGGGACACCGTGTCCCCGGAGTTCATATCCTGAAGCCCTGACCGCCAGCATCTCAGACATGACTGTGTTTGGAGATGAGGTCTTCAAAGAGGTGATTAAGTAAAATGAGGGCA
Source organism: Bos javanicus (assembly GCF_032452875.1). Taxonomy (NCBI): domain Eukaryota; kingdom Metazoa; phylum Chordata; class Mammalia; order Artiodactyla; family Bovidae; genus Bos; species Bos javanicus. Next base: position 48,691,421 of record NC_083896.1, on the reverse strand, counting down.
CCAGGCTGGGACCTAATCCCACAGGACTGGGGTCCTTGTAAGAAGAGATCAGGACACAGACACTCACAGGGACGACCCTGTGGGGACACGGGGAGGAGATGGCCGTCCACATGCCCAGGAGAGCGGCCTCAGGAGGACCAGTCCTGCCCACACCAGGGTCTGGGATTCCAGCCTCCAGGCCTGGAGAGAATGAAAGTCTGCTGTCTGAATCCCTAGGCTGCGGAATTGGTTATGGAAGCCTGAACAAGTTAATGCACCTGGCAACCAGAATGGAAACTCAGGTAGGAGCCAGAGATACCAGGGGCCCCTCAAAACATTCCCTGTGAGCCCCTGGCTCCCAAGCCCCCACTGGAAGTAGATAGCACAGGGTTCCAGCAGGTTCCAGGATGAAGGGATGGACAAGGACCCCCTGGATAAGGCTGCAAGGTCAAAGCTCTTCACACCTGGACAGCCAGGTACCAAAGACAAGACAAGACAGATTTCTGATGCTGAGTTTTCACAGAATAAACAGGAGCCAAGTAAAGTCTTCCATGAGTTTTACAATCAGAAATCCCCCAAACTCGGCTTCTTGGGCAGCCCCGCGGCTGGAGCCCCAGCCCAGCAGGGAACAGCTGGCCAGGGTGGTGCAGGAAGCCCCCTCCCAAGCTCCACCGAGCCCATCCCACGGTGTGAGCCGGAAGAGAGGAGGGACATCATGTAGGGACAAGGAGGCGCCCACTGCCCCATGCTCCTGGGCCCCTCCCCGCTTGTGACAGAAATCACCCCCCGTCTGTGTTTTCCTTACATGGGACACAGTGATGCCGTGACTCTGTCCCCAAGGGTCCTGCCCCCACGGCCCACTCCAGAGGAACAGTCTGACAGACGAGTTTTCTTCCCCAAGACTCACCTGCTTCGTCAGGTCCTGTAACATCCGGGGGAGAAAATACTCCTCTGTTTGCCTAGAAAGGAAACCACCACAGACCTGAGTAGGACCATCTCAGGGAAAACGCAAATGGCATCCAGAGGCAGAGTAAAGCTCAGACTGAGAGTGCGGAGCCTGTGAGCTGGCAAAGGAGCTGTCGAGTTTTGACACTCGCTGTTGCAACCACTTTAAGTCAAAAAGGGAAGAGCAAGGTGACTGCATGAGGCTTCTGAGCAAGGCGACTGCATGAGGCTTCCGGGACATGGAACACCGAGGCACTCGGGGGCTCCCTCACTGGCCCTGCTTGCCCCACGCTTTCATTACGCCCTCTGAGAGGCACGTCAGGGGGACTGTCCAAGAAGGAGACACATTTCCCCACAGAGAAATGCGGCTGGAATTTCTGATCAAAGTTCTTCAACCAGAAAGATCGCACTGCATGAAGCCAGCATGCAGAGACAAGCCTGTATCATCACTGAAGCAATCAGTCACGTTCCGAATTGTGAAAGATGGCTAGAGAGTTTAATACACAACTTCTGTACAAGCCATCCCAGAAAGTGAAAGTGTTAGTCGCTCAGCCCTGTCCGACTTTTTGCAACTCCATGGGCTGTAGCCCACCAGGCTCCTGCGTCCATGGAATTCTCCAGGCATGAATACTGGAGTGGATTGCCATTCCCTTCTCCAGGGGATCTTCCCAACGCAGGGATCGAACCCAGGTCTCCTGCATTGGCAGGTGGATTCTTTACCGTCTGAGCCCCCAGGGAAGCCCAAGCCACTCCAAGGTCTACCCTAAAAGGCAGAATTCGAATACTAGATGGTTTCCAAAGCTGACCTCAAGTGGGCTGTTACCAGATGTACCATGAAGACACTGAATTGACTGGATTTCTTTTTGCTTTCTCAGAATTCACAAGAACCTCCTGGGAGATTTCAGTGACTTTTATTCCAGTAAATTTTTTGATAAAGTTTCTTTTTAATGTGGACCATTTTTAAAGTCTTTACTTAATTTGTTACAATATGGCTTCTGTTTTATGGTTTGATTTTTCAGCCCTGAGGTATGTGGGATCTTAGATCCCCAACTAAGGATAGAACCCACGTCCCCTGCACTGGGAGATGCAATCTTAACCACTGGGCCACCAGGGAAATCCCTTAACTAAAATTCAAAAGCAGAGACATTGAGGGGATGATGCCGTCTCGCGCTCACTAGTGAAGGGAGCAGACACTGCAGACGCCCTCTGAGCCCTGAGCTGCCTTGGCATCCCACGTTGAGCACTCAGTTCACCGTTGGTAGGTTTGTTCACGGTGATGTTGCTGTATCACAATCCGTTTTCAAGGCACAGCCGCCCAAGGTTTCTCCCTTCGTCGTCACCTCCCCCTTCAATTCACACATGAAGAAGAATGTATACGGGGCCCCCCTGGTGCCTCAGTGGTAAAGAATCTGTCTGCCAATGCAGAAGACACGGGTTTGATCCCTGATCCGGGAAGATCACACATGCTGTGGAGCAGCTAAACCCGTGCTCCACAACCACGGAGCCTGTGCTCTGGAGCCCATGTGCTGCAAACACTGAGGCCGTGTGCCCCAGAACCCACGCTCTGCAGCAGGAGAAGCCGGCACAGAGAGAAGCCCACCCACATCGCAACTCGAGAGTAGCCCCTGCTCGCCACAAATAGAGAAGAGACCACATAGCAACAAAGACCCAAGGATAAATACACACAATGTTTGAAAAAGAATGTATCTAGACGTATAACTGAATCATTTTGCTGCTCAGAAGGAATTAACACAACGCTGTAAATCAACTACATGTCAATAAAACGTTTAAAAATCACGTTAAAGATTCCGTCGGCAACAGCAGCGACAGTGGAAAAAAACAGCTCTAACTGTAAGAAGAACAGGACGATTCTGTCCCAGGGGACGCCTGGCAACGTCTGGGGACATTGTAGACTGACAGGGATGCAGATGTGTCCGCCAGCGGAGGCCAGGGATGCTACTGCACGCTCTTCCACGCACAGGACGCCCCCACAACAAGACCGAGCCGGCCTCAAGGCAACAGGCCTGGAGTAGAGAAACCTGATCTGTAGGATCACGTGTAGAAAGACGGATGACGGGTGACTGATGACTGAGATTTTATGTGGTGTCTGATAAACTAGCTACAAATTAATCAGCAGCATCAGGCAGCCGTCACTAGACGACAGGCCCCGTGTGGGCAGGGACGCTGGCCCGAATCTGTCTGTCTCCCCCACGCATCCTAGGAGCGGCCACCATCTGGGCTCCTGGACCACGGCGCGGGCAGTGACTCACCGGCTCCTGGACCACGGCGTGAACCAGCGCAGCTCTCGGTAGTTGCCCTCATTCGCCAAGGCCATCTTGGGTCTGATGAGCAGGATCTTCCTACAGACAGGGGAACAAGGCCGCTCCTGAGATGAACACGCCCCACGTGACATGGAGCAGCCACCAGCCCGTCCACCCTGACCGTCAATGGGGACAGAGCAGCTAAGACCTGGAGGGTGGGCACTTGCCGGCAACTGATGCCCAGGGTCTGCGAGGCAGACCTTATTACAAGGTCGCCCTCCCAGGACTGACCTTCTGACCACAGAGCTGTGTGTCCCCAAACTCCACCCATCGTCCCTGTACCTGATGTCTGAAGGTGTCAGTGGTGACAGAGCCCAGGAGAAGCAGGGCCACCCAAGACACCTGCCTGCCTGGTACCCCACCGCCATGAAGGTAGTTCCAGAAGAAGCCACGGCCCCTGGGGACCAAGCCCCGAGTCTGGGGGAAAAGGGGGTCGTGCTGCTCCCAGCGGTCACCCACCTGTTGAGGAATATCACCCTGCAGTTATAGCGGACGTTTCGGTGCATCACGGGCCTGCGGAGAGAGGGCACGCACGTCTGCAAAGAGCAGAGCCCCACGTCTGCTTTAACATGAAGTTTCTCCGGGTCCTCTATGGGAATCAGAAGGCTCCTCTGTGGTTTCTCAAATAAAAGTGAACAACAAACCCGAGTGTTTCTGCCACGGCACAGACTCTAAATGGCAGAGTCTTCTAAATCCAGCAAAAGTCCCTCCCACTCAGGGCTTGTCCTCTCCTTCCAGAAGGTTCTCAGACCATTGAGTGGCCGCCTCCCTCCCTCTGCTCACATCCCTGCTGCCATGTCACCTGTCCATCCCCTGCTGGCCTCAGGGACTTACCCCAGCATGTCCCCAGTTCTCTGCCACAGCATCTCTCCTGACTGAGCTCCCCCACCAAGAAGGCAGGGCAGGGGGACCGGCCCAGGGAGCCAGGGCAGGGGCAGGGGGTGGAGGGCGCTGGACAGATCTGCTCGCCTCTTTGTCTGGACCCCTCAGGACAAACACCCTCCCTGATCACCTGCAACCTTCCTCCTCTGCAGCGGAGGGGCCAGTGCTCCGGAGGCCAGGGCACTCTGCTGGCCTCCGGCTGGGGCAGCACCAGGCGGGGATGGCAGAGTCCAGCTCGGGGCGACAGTGCAGGAGCTCAGGGCGGAAGGCATCAGGCACCCGAGGAGGAGGGCCTTAAGGATTGATCATGAAATAAAAAACAATAAGGCCCAGGCCCAGGGACAAGAGAAAAGAGGGCCGGGGTGCGCGATGACAGCACCCGTAAGCAGTGCGGGCTGTCGAGTCAGGCGGCCGGGCTCCAATCATGACAGCACCCGTAAGCAGTGCGGGCTGTCGAGCCAGGCGGCCGGGCTCCATCCCGCTTCACACTGGCTGAGCCGAGCGGCCCCGGTTCCTCCTCTCGGAGTATTTTAAAGGGCAGGATGCAGGCAGGCTGCCTAGGCCGGGGCTCGGCACAGGGATGCTGCCAGCCAGCACTCCCACGTTACAGTTTCCATTCCTCCCGGGCCAAACCAAAACCTCACTGCATTCACATTCATACAGAAACGTGTTCAGGGCAGGAGGTGAACATCTTTTAAACGAAAAAGAAACCTTCAGTGAATATCTGACTTCCAGCGTGAGTAAGCCTCTCAGACAAAAACAAACGAAAAGCATGACAAGAAAGATTTTAAGCTCAAAACGTAAAATTAAATAGCAAACAACAGACAAGGAAATGTATTTTTATCATATATGGGGACAGCTTGATATCTGTCATGTGTAAAGAACTCTTAATAAATCAGACACAAACACTTCAATTGCTGGCAAAAGAACAAGCAAGAGTGTGTTACAGATGCCGAAAAAACAAATAGGAAAGTCCTATTTCATAAATCATGACAACAAAGAAATATGATAGCTTTGTTAAAAAAAGTTATTGCTTACTCTAAGATTTTCTCTGTCTTGTTTTTTTAAGGTTTCTTGATTGTGAGCTGGCCCCCTGTGAGCAGTGCTAAGGGTAACAAGCCTCTAGGCACAGAAAGCCGGGAGGAGACTCAGCATCTTTCTCTTGAATAAGACACTTCTAGATGGTGAGAATCAGTGGCATCATGGCATAGCCGTTACTTTGTTCAGTGGCACTTATACTGCGACCCCAAGGACTGCAGCCCGCCAGGCTTCTCTGTCCATGAACTTCTCCAGGCAGGAATACTGGAGTCGGTTGTCATGCGAATTCTTAGTTTCAGTGTGAGGGATCTAGTTTCCTCACCAGGAATGAAACCTGGCCCCCGCTGTATTGGGAGTGCGGAATCTTAGCCACTGGGCCACTAGGAAAATCCCAGAAAAACACTTTAAAATATGATTGTTAATATTTTAAGGGCAAAAACGTAGAAAAATTAAAGTCAGATTACAAATTCAAGGCCAGAGGAGGAAAATAGGCCAAGAGAACAAACAAAAAGACAAGGGGAAAACAAGAAAGAAAGAAAACACGGTGACCAGAACACTTAATAGAGTGGCAGGAATCCGTCCATGTGGTGGGCTGAGTGAAGACCCCCACTGATGGCCCCGTCCTGATTCCCGGGACCCGAGGACGTGTCACCTCACATGGCAAAAGGGACCCGCTGACATCATTAAGCTACAGATCCTGAGACAAGAGATTACCCCAGACTCCCCAGGGCTCTCATCGGGACCACAGGGGTCCTTATACGAGGGAGAAGGGCGCTCGGAAGACATGAGACAAAGGGGGCAGGGGCTGCAGTGATGTGACCTCTGGCTGTGAGGATGGAGGGAGCGGCCTGAGCTGAGGACTGCGTGCCAGCCTGGATGCTGGACTTTACAGGAAAACCGATTCTCCTCCAAGAGCCTCCAGAAGCAACCAGCCCCACTGACCCATTTAGACTCGTGACCTCCAGAACCACAAGACAGCAAGGTTGTGTGGTTCTGTGTTTTGTGTTTGTGGTAAGCTGTCACAACAGCACAATAGGAAGCAAACATGGCCCACATATCAAGAAGTATAATAAATGTGAGCAAACTGGGCTAAAAATCCCTCTATTCACTGCTTAAAAGAGATCCTGCTACACAGATGTCACAGCAGGTGGGAGTGTAGAATACACACAAGGCTGAGGAAAAAGAAGCAAACCCGGCTACATTCACACCACGTAACACAGAATAGAGACGCAAACAGAGGCAACAACGCCCATCAGTGGGCTTGGTTACACAAAGCTGGTCACAGACACACTCTGGAGTAGGATACTCCTGGGCCAGAGTCCTACCCACGGGACCTGCGCTCGGGGAATCTACACCACAGGGACCTACAGGCAGACCTCATTTTACTGCAGCTTGCTTTACTGTGCTTCGCAGACATTGTATTTTTTACAAATTGAAGGTCTGTGGCAACCCTGCGCTGAACACGTCTATTGATGCCATTTCCCAACAGCTGTCGCTCACTTCCAGTCTCTCGGTCACATTTTGATAATTCTCATGATACTTCAAGCCCTCCACCAGCAAAAAGATGATAGCTCGTTGGAGGCTGAGAGGATAGGGTTCTATAGCAATAAAGGTTTTTAAAGTAAGGTATGGATGCACATTTTTAGATAGAACGGTAAAATGTAAACGTAACTTTTATATGTACAGGAAACCTCCTCCCTCAAATTGGTGTGACTTGCTTTCTTTCTGTATTTGGCTTTACTGCAGTGGCTTCTCAGAGGTCTGCCTGTAGGCCTTGGCCCTACATGTGCAACTGCACCATATGGAGCTACACTGTATATACCTACCCCGGAGCCTACACTCACGTGTCCACACCCTCTGGAACCAGATGGCTTGCATGTCAATGTGCAATGACATGCGTGCACACGTGCTCAGTCAGTCACTCAGCCGTGTCCAACTCTTTGCGACCCCATGGACTGTAGCGCACAGGCTCCTCTGTCCATGGGGATTTTCCAGGCAAGAACACTGGAATGGGTTGCCGTGCCCTCCTCCAGGGGATCTTCCCGACCCAGGGATGGAACCCATGTCTCTTATGTCTCCTGCACTGGCAGGTGGTCCTCTCCCACGAGCGCTACCTGGGAAGCCCAGAGTGACAGGGAACCATCCCCAAACTTACTACTAAGTAAGGAAAATGCTGTACATGAGGCTGGGGGACCCTGAGCTCCAACTGTGCAAAGCGTGTTCCCACGTGCACAGCAGTGCTTGGAAAAACATAAAAAATCTCCCCAAAGCTGCCTTCACCTGGGGAGTTTGCAGCCTGCAGGGCCAGGCAGGGAGCAGACGCCACATCCCCGATGTAGGGACGGCTTCCGACACAGCAGGCCCTGGAACGGGCCCTTCTTCCATGCCCACACCGCACTTACATCCCCACGTCGCAGATGATATCCTGAGTGACCGGAGACTCCAAAAGGGCCGCCAGGACCTGGAGCGAATGCAGGAGGGTGTCCGACTCGTAATAATGATCCCAACAGCCGTAGCCACTGCAGAGGGAGGGCCAGAACAGTGAGTACCCGGGACACAGCAGGTGGGCGTGGGGTAGGGATGGGGCAGGGGCCTGGGGCCGGGCCAGGGTGACTGCGCGAGGGTGTGCCTCTGGCACCAGTATCTTTATAAAGCCTCCCAGGAGTGTCTATTGTACAACCAGAGTTAGACTCACTGCTACAAAAAAGAAGAAAAGAGATGCACTGTATTGGAAATTAATGGACTGGGCTCCATCTGTCCCTCCTAGTTCTCAGTTACTAAGAAATTGTCTGTTGTGTCAAAAACTGTCTGCTCTCGGATTCTTTTCAACCTTCAACGTGGCCCAAATTACACTAATCTACAAGAAAAGGATGCAAAAGAAACAAAGCTGGATCCAGAGAAGAACATTCTTCGGGCAAAGGGGCCGTGAATAACCATTCAAGTGCCACTTACACGGCTACATGACTTCCTTGCGATTTACTTGAGCTTACACCAGGCTGAATGGTGTCCCCAAAAGAGACGTGTCTATGTTGAAACCTCCAGAACTTATGGCGTGCGTGTGCATGCTTGGTCGTGTCAAACTCTTTGCAACCCCATGGACTGTCGCCCACCAGGCTCCTCTATCCATGGGATTCTCCAGGCAAGAATACTGGAACAGGCTGCAATTTCCTTCTCCAGGTGATCCTCCTGATCCAGGGACTGAACTTGCGTGTCCTGCACTGGCAGGCAGGTTCTTTACCGATGAGCCACCTGGGAAGCCCTTAGAACCTGTGGATGTGACCTCATTTGGAAAAAGTGTCTTTAGAGATGTGAGTAAGTGAAAGATCTGGAGATGAGATGATCCTGGCCTATCCGGGTGGGACCTAAATCCAATAAGAAGCGTCCTTACATGAAGGAAAGCAGCGGAGAAGAGGGAGGGGCGGCTGGAGGGGTGCACTCATGAGATGGGAGTGGGGAGTCAGGAGCTGGAAGAGGCAGGAAGGACCCTCCCCTGGAGCCTCGGAGGAAGCAGGATCCTGCCCACACCTTGATTTTGGACTTCAGGCCTCCTAAACTGTGAGAGAATGAATTTCTTCTGTTTTAAATCATCCAGTTTGTGAAACCATAGTATAACAGCCCCCGAAAAACACTAATACAATGCTCAGTGAGGTCCTGACATGGGTCGACTGGGTTGAGGGTAATTTTTCAGTGCGGGGGTCCCAGTAATGAAATGTAGAGTATTTGTAAACTACTTTTATCATTATTATTTTTTTAATACTTATCTATTTATATATTTGACTGTGTAGGGTCTTAGTTGCGGCATGTGCGATCTTTCGTTGCAGCTTGCAGGCTCTGGAGCAAGTGGGCTCAGTAGCTGTGGCACAGGCTTAGTTGCCCTGAGGCATGTGGGATCTTAGTTCCCCTGAGGCATGTGGGATCATAGTTCCGCAACCAAGGATCGAACCCACATTCCCTGCCTTGGAGGGCAGATTCTTAACCACTGGACCACCAGGGAAGTCCCTGTAAACTACTTTTAAACCTTCAAAAAGTCCTTCGCACTCATTGCATAGCAGAAGTGATGTTAAAATGCCAAGCAAACTTTGCTGCCACAAACACTAACCTTTGCCATTCTTAATGCCTAGAGGAGCATTCCTCCGGGCCTCTGGTTCTGATAAGGAAGAGAGCCTGGTTCTTAGATGAAAATGAGGTCAGGGAGATGCCCTGTGTGGGATCCAGACCTGGAATGTCCTTTCCTCTCCAAGGATAAACTCCTGCTCAGCGGTTGTCACTCCCTCAGCTCCTAGGCCACATGTGAGACCAAACACCAGTGCAAGGCGAGAAACCCAGCCAGCTCTGATATCGGCCTGGACTGGGAAAAGTCAGCCTCTCGACGAGCTCCTGTGTTACTCAGTGTAGGAATCCAGGATCACCCAGGCCGGCTGGCCTGCCCTTGTTGAAGGGCATCAAGCAGGCCCACTCACGGGGCTTCTGTCTCCTAGGTGGGCCTGCGTGTCCAATTCTCAACCCCGGCCTCTCCTTCCTTGCCCTTTCAGCTGAGGGCAGCTGATATAGAGGCCTCTGCCTGCCCACCCTGGGGTGTCTATGTGCTCTGCTCTCACCAGATTTCCAGTTCTGGTCCAAGCCTGTATCTTGCTCCTCTGTGTTTGGCAATTTCAATACCTACATGCACAGAGAGAGAGAGAAAGAGAGGCAATTTCAGCACCTACAGCCTCCACAGGAGGCAGATCCAACCTTCTGCTGCCGCTGGTGTCATAAAAAGCCAAAGGGCATCTCCCAGCCCCTGCTGACACCGCAGGAAATGAGACAGAGGTGGGGCCTGCACCAAGGAGAGCAGGGGTGGGGCTGGGGGAGTTACACACTGGGAGTTCATTAACAGTCAGACAGAGAGGACCCTGAGCAGGGAGAAGGCAGGACCTGAAGGCACCGGTGACAGGTACCATCTGCCTCTGGGTTTGAGCAGCAGCTTCCAGATGCAGCAGCCTGGGGAGGAGAGGCCAGCCTAGTGGACACACAATTCTGGCCACCCGAGATGACCTCTCATCAACTAGATTTGCTCTGAGCTCTGACGAGGTGAGAGCAGGTTGACAATGAAAAAAATAAAAGGAAGAAGGTCCAAGGCACACGGCTGATATGACGCCCTCACCTGAATCACCCTGTTTATACTGTGGTTGGTGGCCCTGCCGCCGGACGCAGCTGAGGACGGCCAGCCTGCAGACCGCCCAGGGCAGCCCACTGCAGCTGTAGAGGTCAACGGTGCAAACTTCCACTCTCAAAGGTGAGCTGGTGCAGGTGATAACTGTTCACGGACCCCGTCACACACACACAACGAGCACACTGGTCTCTAAGCTGGTGGCCTCACCCTGTTCCACTTCCCTCTCTGGACCGGGTTCAGCTCTATAAATGCCACACCGGACCCCAAAGGTACCTGAGGACCGGCTCACCAGCCTGCTCATCTCCACCTCCAGGGCCAGACTTCTCTTACCACGGGTACATACCACATGCCCCAGGCACTGTAACCCACCCGCACCCCGACCTCACTCAGGATCCCTATATCAGGATCCCTATATCCATGGCCGCAAGTTTCTCCAGAGCAAGGCTGCGTATGCGTCACAGCAAACCTGGGCGACCAGAACTGACCTTCGCCTGTCCACCCCACGCCGACCCTAGACTCACTTTTTAAAATCCTTAGCAAATTGCCCTCAAAGTCCAGGGCCCACTGGTTGAGCGCACAGGTGGCCACGGTCACCTTTCGCCCCATCCTGGCTGCAGACGCCTGGGCAAAAAGGCCGGCCGGATAGTGGGGCTTTGTTGTCCTAGGGAGAGAGGTGGCCGCGGCTCGGGTCCTTCCGGGTTGTCCCGCTACGTCAGTCCAATGGACAGGACCGCAAAGCTGCGGCGTCTCGCCCCGCCCCCTGACGGCCCCGCCCCTCAGGGCTGGACTTCAGAGGCGACGGCGACAGGCCACACCCCCTGACCGCCCCGCCCCGTCCTGAGTCGCCCCGCCCCGCTGGCGAAGCGAGGCCGGGCCAGGACCTACGAGCTGGCGACGACGGGCCTCGCCCCCGATCGCCCCGTCCCCGCCCCGCCCCGCCCTCGAAGCTCCTCGCCGCGCCTGCGCGGGTGGAGGCCCGCCGAGCGGCCTGGGGCCCGAGAGGATCCACCGGCGGTACCTTTGCTGGCGCTCCCGCGCCGACCCAGACCCAAGGTGGGACCGTCTTCGGGTTCTGGAGCGCAGGTGGAGGGGCCAGCCGGCCCGCGTGCCCCCATCCCTCCATTTAAATCCACACCTCCCCGCAAACTGCATCTTAACAGGCCTGTACGAGTCCCCCGCCCCACATCACGTTACGTTGCTTTCGTTATTGCTGCACTTCGGCACTGCGCAAGCACACTTTCATCGGTTCATCACGACGGGCATTTAAGTAAACAGCCCCGTGCCAGCGCACACGCGCTTGTTTCCGTTCCTATATTCATCTCCTTGGATGGCACCTGCAGTTTCTTTGCACCTACGGTTGCCAGTTTCCCCTGGGGCTGCAGCTACCTGCGTCTCCCCAGACGCCTGACCTGGGTTATGCATATGTGCAACTTTACTAAATGTTGCCCAATTTCTTCTCTGTGGTGTTTGAACCTGTTCACTCCCAGTAGTTTTTCAGGTTTTGTTTCCACATTTCACCCTTTAGTCCCCCTAGGGTAGGAATTCATTTTTCCCTCTTATGAATAATCAGCTGGCTGGCCATCTTTGATAGAATAGGCACCCTTTTCTCCCGGTTTGCAATGCTGCCTCTCCTATACATACACATTTTTACATTTGAAGCAAACTTGTTTCCTATTTATAAACTAAGACTTGTTCATGGTAGATAATTTGGAAATTTCAGAAAAGAACGAAAATGTTTATATGTTCATTCATTTAATTCTAACTTTGACCCTTTGGGGGATAGTTTTCTTTGCCAGAAACACCTCAATCCTTTTCAGTTAACTCAAATCTCTCCTGCCAACCATGGCTGCAGATGGTGACTGCAGCCATGAAATTAAAAGACACTTTCTCCTTGGAAGAAAAGCTATGACCAACCTAGACAGCATATTAAAAAGCAGAGATGTTACTTTGCCAACAAAGTTCCATCTAGTCAAAGCTATGTTTTTTCCAGTAGTCATGCATGGATGTGAGAGTTGGAGTATAAAGAAAACTGAGGGCTGAAGAACTGATGCTTTTGAACTGTGGTGTTGGAGAAGACTCTTGAGAGTCCCTTGGACTGCAAGATCAAACCAGTCAATCCTAAAGGAAATCAGTCCTGAATATTCATGGGAAGGACTGATGCTGAAATTGAAACTCCAATACTTTGGCCACCTGATGTGAAGAACTGACTCATTAGAAAAGACCCTGATGCTGGGAAAGATTGAAGGCAGGAGGAGAAGGGGATGATGGAGGATGAGATAGTTGGATGGCATCACCATGTTCAATGGACTTGAGTTTGAGCAAGCTCTGAGAGTTGGTGATGGACAGGGAAGCCTGACGTGCTACAGTTCATGGGGTCGCAAGGAGTTGGACACGACTGAGCAACTGAACTGAATCATGGCCGATTCTAGGCCTTAGCCAGGGATGGAGCAAATCCTACAATGTCTGGTTGGAGTGGACACTAAGCCCATTCTCTCATAAAGATGTGAGCATGTTATTTGATAAAGAGTCGGTTTGGAGGGGTTCCTATTGGCCAATTATGGGACAATTTGTATATCCAAAGATAATGATTTTTTTAAAAAAAGGTAAATGACAGTTCCTCAATGAGCAAAACATTTATTAGCCCATACTGAGAAAGAATTAAATAAGAAAGGGAAATTCTTTACAGAAAAAATGCCAACTAATCAATCCTGAAAGGAGGATGAAGTTAGATCACCCTTTTGCATCAAGAAGTTTGATTCGGGCAAGAGTCATCATTAAATGCTAGATAATTGGACCGAAGGTTATTTGGGAGCAGTGTATTTACACAGTCTCAAAGTATCACTCCACAGCTTACTCATTAATCATGAAAGGAAAGTGGAGACTTTTGGCAGAAACCACATGAACCACAGGATCAAACTCACCATCGACAGAGGGACAAAGTGACGTCATGCTGCCCCCTGCTATGATGTATGACGTCTACGTAGTATATTATCCTGCCCCACAATGGACTTCCCTGGTGGTCCAGTGGTTCAGACCCTGCAGGGAGCACAGGTTCCATCCCTAGTTGGGGAGCTAAGATCGCACATGCTATTCACCGTGGCTGCGGAAAAAAAAGGACAAGGAAAACAGCCAAACCAAACCAAGAGACTCGCTGTGAAGAAAAGCCAGCCTGGACTCTTCAAAACGGCCAAGGACCAAGAAGATACAATAAAACAAGACAGAAAGCAGTGCTGGGGCAGAGGTCTAGATTAAGGGAGGCTGAGGAACCAAGAGAACTAAATGCACAGCGTGGTTCCCCAGTTGGATCCTGGATTTTTTAATGAGCTATAAAGGATATATGGGCTTCCCTGATAGCTCAGTTGGTGAAGAATCCGCCTGCAATACAGGAGACTCTGGTTTGATTCCTGGGTCAGGAAGATCCGCTGGAGAATGGATAGGCTACCCACTCCAGTATTCTTCAGCTTCCCTTGTGGCTCAGCTGGTAAAGAATCTGCCTGCAACGTGGGAGACCTGGATTCCATCTCTGGGTTGGGAAGATCCCCTGGAGAAGGGAAAGGCTACCCACTCCAGTATTCTGGCGTAAAGAATTCCATGCACTGTACAGTTCATGGGCTCGCAAAGAGTTGGACATGACTGAGCAACTTTCACTTTTTCATAAAGGATATGATTGGGACAATTGGAGGAAACTGAATGTGAGTAGTATATCAGACAATAGCATTGAATGAATATGAAATTCCCAGAGTATGGCCACTTTATTTTGATAATGTAGGAGAATGTCCTTGTTATTAGGAGATGAAATATTCAGGAAAGAGGTATCATCTATAGCTAATTAGTGTTTCAGGAAAAATACACACAGCTACAGGAAGGCAGAGAGAAATTGAATGTGGCAAACTTGACAGCTGCTGAATCTAGGTATGTGGGTGTTCACTTTACTATTCATTCAACGGCTTTGCATGTTTGACATCCTCAAAATAAAAAACTGCAGAGGGAACAAATGTTTCCATGAGGTACACAGAAACGCCCATGCAGACCCCTCTGGCAGAAAGGCTGATGCCCAGATGTTGCAAGTGGAGCCGCCCCCTGCCACCAGATGCTGTCTGGGTTCCACAGCCACCCAGGTCAAGTAGCCTGTGTAGCATGATTGAGGGAGGCAGCGGTATATGAGAGAGGGTTGGCCGTTCCTGCTGTCAACAGAAATAATAAACCAATCTATAATAGGAATGCTGCTGCTGCTGCTAAGTCACTTCAGTCATGTCCGATTCTGTGCGACCATAGACGGCAGCCCACCAGGCTCCCCCATCCCTGAGATTCTCCAGGCAAGAGCACTGGAGTGGGTGTAAGAGGAGACCTTGAGTCTTTGAAGTTTGCTGCTGGCAGCTAGCAGATTGCTGTTCTGAGACTAGCTGGTGGTCCTTGAGGGTGATACAGTTCAGAAAACTCAAGTTCTCAGTGACGCAGGAACATGTCTGAAACCCTGTCCACAGTGGTCATCCAGATCCATTTCAAATGCCTGAACCGTAGTTCCCCCATTTCGATTTTTTTAAATGGCCTTCTTTGTTTTGAATGGTTAGGCCACAGACGGGTTGTTTTGGTGAGCCTACAGTTCGCGCCCTCCGCGCCCCCCCCCCCCCCATTCCCCATTCAAATTCTCCCTCTGGCCAACTCTGCTACTTCCTGTCCTCGAGGCTCTGCACAGCTGATCGGTGCCCTGAACTCCCTCTCTGGCCCCCTTCCAGGCGAGCCCTCACCTTCCAGCCGAGAGCTCTCCCTGACACCCCGAATAAAAATGCACCCTGCACCGTCCTGCTTCTGTCTCCTCCACACCGGTTTTCACCATATTCCTCACTGACTGTTTGTTTACTGATCCCGCTCCCCCCGCACCGCCACCCCACCCCACCGTGCACCCCAAGGGCAGCGATCTTGTCTGTTTCGTGAGTTGATGTGGACCCGGCAGTCCATACACGATTGGCTCAGTGTGTGCTGAGCGCCTTTGAAGCCCCACTGGCAGAAGAGGAAACAGGCTGGGGAGCTCAGCGGCCCGCCCACGACCGCGGCTGGGGACGCGCCCCCCAGGCTGGGCCGCGCTCCCGGGGCCCCTGGGCGCCGCGCTCCCGGGGCCCCTGGGTGTCACCCCCGCCGGCAGGCGGCGCGCTGGGCAGGTCCTCCGCTGTCAGTCTAGCGCCCTGTGGCTGCCGAGAGGAGCGCGCGGTGGCCCGGAATCAGCCCACGGGGTGGGGCGAGGCGCCGCGGCCAATCGCCGGGCCCGAGGGGCGCCGGGTCGCACGGGGCCCGTCTGCGATTGGCCGCCTGTCTCTACACCTCATCATGGGGACTGGGCGGCGATCGGCTCAGACCGCGCGGGTCAGAGCTGGCGCGGAGCCGGGTGCGCAGGTGAGCAGGCCCGCCGCGCCGGTGTGGGCCGCGCGCAGGTGGGTCCGCGCAGGGGGCGGGTGGACAGATCGGGGGGCGCGCGCAGGCCGGGGGGTGGGCTGGGCGTGGAGGGCGGCGGGTGCTCCGCGTAGGAGCAGAAGCATGGGCAGGGGGGCGCGTGCGTGAGGGCGAGCAAAGTCTGGAGGTCCGGGGGCTTCGGGGATGCTCGTCCCTTGGCGGTGGTCGGGAGCTCCCTGGGCGAGCCGAGACGGGGCGGAGCCAGGTGAGTGCCTCTTGGGCCGGGGGGACGGCTTCCTTCCTCGGGTGCCCCGCGCGAGTGGGTGCAGTTTCCTGTTGAGGAAACATGGACCATCTGTCTGCTCACTGAGAAGGGGGGAGCCCGGAGCAGCGGACTCTGAATTGCTAGGAATAGACTAATTGCAGGGGGGCTGGGGGGTGGGGGTCGGGGCCCCGGCCGGCAGTGCAGGAAGTTGCTCACAAAAGACCAAACGCGCCCTCCTTCTCTTCCAGCGTTCCCCACTAACTTAACTGATGGAGTACTATTGCCTCTTTCTTGAACATTTTATAATTTTACGGAAAAGGTTTTTAAGGGTAGGAATTGCTCAGGTGAGATTTCAGACAAGAAGAGAAAGGAGGGAGGAAAACTGAAAAGGTGGAGATCGTGTTTATCAAAAGTGGTGTTTCCTGAATGTCGGGCGCTGTGCTGAATGTCCGGTGCTCTGAACTAAATTCTCAGAACACTGCGTTCTGGACATCACCCCATCTTACAGATGAGAAGACTGAGGCTCCCCAGAGGTGCAGTGACATGTGGAGAGTCGTGTACTTAGCGACACAGCCAGGGTTCAAACCCAGAGATACTGGCGACAGACTGGTTTGGAGGGAGGAGTCCTCAGGGCAACGGCTACATTTACTGGCAGCGTGGGGGGTGGGTGGGCAGGTGAACAATCCCAGGTGCCTTGAAGGCCCCCAGGAAGACTGGCAGGAACAGGCCTGAGGGGGTGGAGTTACCCCACTGGCAGGACACTCTCCACTGAAAAACCAGGATGGTTTCCCAGGAGAAAACCCAGAAACAAACATGCAGTTACTTCTTATAATAATTCTCATAAAAATCCTTCTGTATACCTACTGTTTAAAAAAAAAAGTTACGGATTAATGTAGTAGATTAAGAAAGTAGGTTAAGACTAAGATTAGAAAAAGCCAAGAAATGAAGTTGCAAAAGAATTTGGAGGTAAACTAATTTGGGGGGAAAAAAGGAGGTTGGGTGTGTATCTAGTGACAAGTAGCTTGCTGACAATCTGGAGAATAAGCAGCCAAGTTCAGGGACTCCTGGGGCTGGACTGAGGGGATTTGCACTTTTTTAAGAAATCATTTTGTTTATTTGTTTCTGGCTCTGCTGGGTCTGTGCAGCTTTGGGGGCTCTCTCTGGTGGCAGCGAGCAGCGGCTGCTCTGTGGTTGCAGTGCGCAGTCTTCTCATCGCGGCAGCTTCTCGTGTGGTGGAGCATGGGCTCGAGGGTGCTTGGGCTCAGCAGATGCGCACCATCAACATCCGACACAGGCCTAGTTGCTCCGAGGCATGCGGGATTGTCCTGGATCAGGGACTGAACCCACACCTCCTGCCATGGCTGGCAGACTTTGTTTTTACCACTGAGCCACCAGGGAAGCGCCTGAACTTGGATGCTTGACTTCTAAACGTGATTGTGTTTAGGGAGCATGTTTTTCATTGAAAAACAGAAACCCTTGCATCTGCAGTCAAAGCTGCAGTTTACCCTTTAGAATTAGAGAGTTAGAATTAGGACTTGGTGTTTCTGGAATTTCCTTCCAGGGCTCTTGCCTATTTCTGGAGGCCCCAGAAGGGCCTCAGGCGTGGGTTGCTCTGCCCCAACCAGGACCTCGACCCTCTACACAGCAGCCGGACCAGAGCGCTCCAGGGCCAAGCTCTGGGAAGGGCCAAGAGCCATCTCTGCATTCGGCAGCTGAGGCTTGTGAATTGCACGTACAGGTGAGGGCATGACTACCCCACCCAAAGTGGGTGGGAGGGTGTAAAACTGCAGGTAAACTCAGCTATCACCCCACACATCGCTGCCCCCTGCCTTGAGGACCGATGACCTCCCTGCCTCCAGAGAGAGCCACAAATGTTCCCAGAACTGTGGATTTAAGGACTCCCAAGAGCTATTTCAACAGCTCTTTTTATTGTTGTTAAATTATTTTATAATACAAGTACATGTCTACTAGAAAAATCAGGAAAAGGGGCTGGGGCCCCCACGTGGAAGGCCCACAGTGTTGAGGATTTTGGTGTGTGGCTTTAAAACATAGTATTTAATTTGACTGTGCCCAGTGCTAGTTGCGGCAGGTGGGATCTAGTTCCCTGACCGGGGGTTGAACCTGGGCCCCCTGCCTTGGGAGTACAGAGTCTTAGCCACTGGATCAGAGTGACTTTTTGAATCGCTTCTTAGGGAAAGACTGTCTTGCAGCTTGCCCTCATGCTGGTACCTACCAGGGAAGCTTCTTCCGTGTTAACCTCGTTCTTTGTAACAGCTGCTGAGTATTCTCTGTACCGGGGCGCGTTGTTCGTCTCCTATTGATAGTCCTTTTGTCAGCTCCAATATGTTGCAAGTGCTCCAGAATGGAAGTGCATGCATCTGCCTTTTCACACAGCCATCTGTTTATGTCCCGGGATAAATTCCGACAGGTAGCAACGGAGCCAACCCGCAAGTCTACCTGGCCTCTGGAACTGTCCTCCAGTTGAAGAGCAGCTGCCTAGCCCTCACTGGGCCTGAATTCTATCATCCCTTTAAGTACAAGTTAGGGCACATCTGTCTTTTTATGTGTCTCCTACTCCTTAGACAGACACATTTCTAAACCAGAACCTCTGCTGTTCCAGTAATGTTCCAGCTGCTTCTCTATGTGTGTTAGGATAGTACCTAGCCCAGCACTCACAAAGTGACTGTTCTCATCGCTGCTCTGAATTTTTGATTTTATTACTATTTTTGTTTTGGCTGTGCTGGGTCTTCGTTCTCAGCTTGTGGCAAGCGTGGGTGCACTCTGTTGCGGTGCGTGAGCTTCTCGTTTCGGGGCTCCTCATCGTGGAGCGTGGCCTCAATGGCTGTGTTGCAGGGGCTGTGTTCCTCTGTGGCATGTGGGCTCCTCTGGGACCAGGAATCAAACCGGTGTCCCTGCATTGCGAGGCGGACGCTTAACCACTGGACCTCCAGGGAAGCCCCACTACTCTGAATTTTACTCCTCCGCCTCCCAAGTGGGTCACAGGAGGTGGTGTGCCCCACAGACCCAGCTCCGTCCCCGGAGGTCTGTGCTAGCTACTTTCTCCACTTTCCTTGCCTCAGCTTCCCCATCTGTAAAACTGGGCCCGATGACGGCAATCTCGAGAGTGGGCTGGGAATTCTCTGGGTTCACAGGTGCTGGCAGCTTGGTAGCTGCTCAGCGAATAGTGGCCCCTGTGACTGCCTGTGTCACCCAGGGACGGCCCCCACAGTATCTTGTGCTTCCCTAATAACTTGCTGCTCCCCCAGCAAGAATCAGAGCCTGCTTCCCCTCCCCTGGAAAGGTGGTGGGCTTCCGACTCAGTGTAGCCAACAGAACGCTCTGGGAGTGATGTTACGTGCCTTCCCAGGAAGAAGAGGTAGCTTGGGCACCTCCTCCCTCCGCCCTGAGGCCTCCATGCTGGGAGGAAACCCAGGCTCACCCACATCATCACATCCCAGGCTGGAGCTAAGCAAGCCAGCCTCCCCAGGTCCCTGACCCACAGGAACACTGAAAGAGGGCAAAGGATGGTTTGGTTTGGTTTGGACCACACCGCTCATGGGATCTTAGTCCCCTAATCAGGGACCGAACCCAAGCCCTCAGCAGTGAAAGTGCAGAGTCCTAACCACTGGACGGCCAGGGAATTCCCGAAAGACTATTGTTTTCAGCCTCTGTGCTGAGAAGAGATGAGTTGCGTGGAAGGCAGCAGGATGGTTCAGGGTTGGGCATTGCAGGGGCATCCGCCTTAGACCTCTGCCAGGCTGAGCTTCACCCCGACACCCTGCGTGAGCCCACCTTCCTGAGGCCTGGGTGGTGCTGACGGCGGTCTTGGCAGTGGCTGCCTCTCTGGGAAGAAGTTTGATGGGGCTTGGGAGGGCCTTTGAGCACCTGGCCCCAGGACCTCGTTTACCCCACAGAGTGGGTTACTTTGTAGATGAGGAAACTGAGGCCAGTGAGTAGAAGTAGCTGCTCACGGTCACCCACTTTGAGTTCCAAGTGGGGACGTGTTGGCAGCAGACCTGATCCTGCAGGGAACTCACAGCCTTGCCAGTGGCATCTGGGCCGCCTGGGCATCACCGTGCCATCCCATCTTTGCCATGCTTCTGCACCTCTGATGCTTCTCCAAACACCAAATCCTCAAGATGCCAAAAGGGCTGGCACAGGACTTAGGTCATCTGTTGCATGGGTCCCGGGCTGTTGGTGGTGGTGTTCTCAGCTAGGAACGCTGAAGGCACTCACCTGGCCTGCTTAACTGTGAGAAGCCCCATAGACACTGCTCCCACTGGGACCATGTGGTGGCCAGACCGGCCTTGCAGTTCTCATGATTGCAGGACACCATCAGCAGAAGCCATTAGGGAAGGTTGAGGAACAAGGTTGATTACTCACAGGTCCTGTGGGTACTTGCCTGCCTGCATCCACTCAGCCAGACTGTGTGTGGAAAGAGGATGAGTGTGTGGGCCTAGAGCCCTGCCTTTATCAGGGCGTGAGAGTGGAGTGTCTAGAGTTTCATGGGCTCACTCTTTTTAAAAAAATATTTGTTTTTAAATGGAAGATAAGAGCTTTACACTAGTGTTGATTTCTGCCACACATCAATATGAATCAGCCATAGGCATACATATGTCTGCTACTTCCCATCTCCATGAACCTATCTGCAGGGCAGCAATGGAAACACTAGTCACGCATGGATGTGAGGGTTGGACCATAAAGAAGGCTGAGCACCAAAGAATTGATGCTTTTGAATTGTGATGCTGGAGAAGACTCTTGAGAGTCCATTGGACTGCAAGGAGATCAAATCACTCAATCCTAAAGGAAATCAACCCTGAATATTCATTGGAAGGCCTGACACTGAAGTTGAAGCTCCAATACTTTGGCTACCCAATGCCAAGAGCCGACTCGTTGGAAAAGACCCTGATGTTGGAAAGACTGAGGGCAGAAGGAAAGGGGGTGACAGAAGATGAGATGATTGGATGCATCATTGATTCACTGGACATGAGTTTGGACAAACTCTGGGAGATGGTGAAGGACAGGGAAGCCCGGCGGGCTGCAGTCCACGGGGTCACCTGTGGAACTCAAAATGCGGCCCGGGGAGCTGACCAGGGTGCCGAAAAGCCCCATGCACTTCCTTGGCTCCTCCCTGAGTGTCTGTGGGGGCTTTGAAGCCCCAAGACACTCAGGAAGGTCACTGGGCCCAGTAAGTCTGCAGAGAACCAGGCTCCAAGCCCAGATCACTGTCTGTGATGCCCTGTATTCACGGCACTCACTTGTTCCAGGAACGCCTAGGGAGAAGATGCATGTTTCGGGGAAGGGGTGGGCGTGGGGGTGGAGTGGGCAGCGTGGGACTTGATCCAGGTCGATGGTGTAGACATTCCAGGCGCGTGTGCACTGCCTAGTGTGAGTCTGCAAAGAGGCCAGCTTGGGCTGTTCATCAGTCCACCGTGTTAAGGCTCATCTCCAGGGCAACTCCTCCAGGAAGCACCCTCCATCCAGCTCTACCCATTGTTTATAAGTGCTTCCTCTTTGGCAGACATCGTGTGTGCCAGGCAGAGAAGCTAAAGATAAGATTACCTTATCGTGGAGATCCCCACACAGAGGCCTCTTGCACTTTCAAACCCTGGGTGCTGAGCCGCACCTTTCGCTTGGTTACCAGGTGGGACTTGAGAAAATTATCATTTCTGATCCTTATCTCCCTGAGTCTTTTCGTCACCTTTGTGTGCCCTGCAGGACTCCGTTCAGCGAGTTGAAAAGGATCTCGCAGGCCTGTGGAGCATAGGAGTCTAGAGAGTTGAAAGGGGGCAGTTCAAGAAGGAAAACCTACATTCTGCAGTGGAGCCGCTTGGAAAGAGGTTGGAGGTAAGCACCTCTCAGGGCTGCTGCTTGCTTTCAAAGGCAGCTGGTCCATCAGCGCTCAGTGTCCACTCCTGCCTGATACTTAGGAAAAAAAGTTAGTTACTTCCTGGACACCACCCTCTCCCCTATTTTCAGCCGTCTACTGCTAAGGGTGTCCCTTCCACATTTATTAAAAATTCAATGCTTATGACAGAGGTGCATGGATGGTTCAGTGGTAGAATTCTCACCTGCCACGTGGGAGGGACACGTTCATTTCCTGGCCCATGCAGCCACAGCGTTCCCTTTTGGGGCTTCTCTGGTAGCTCAGGTGGTAAAGAACCTACTTGAGACACAGGAGACCCGGGTTTGACCCTTGGGTCAGGTGGATCCCTTGGAGAAGGGAATGGCTGTCCACTCCGGTATTCTTGCCTGGGAAATCTACGGTCCATGGGGTGGCAGAGAGTCAGACATGACTGAGCAGCTCACACACACGTGACAGAGAGGTCAATGAAGGCCATTATAAGCTTAAAATAATTATGTGGGCTTGTTTTAATCCTTAGAAAACATGCTTTTGTGTCCAAAGTTAGCTCCTAGCCTATACTTTTCTGGCCCTTTTGCAGTTTTCCAGCATGTTAATCAGAGCAACTGCCATGTACCAGGCTCAGTATTCTGTGTTTTGGGCTGTAAAGATGAGTGGCCCTCTGTCCATAAAGAACTCTTTGGTCTGCCTTGTACGTCATAAATGCTCCATAAAATAACGTGTGAAAATAAAGTGATGTGCTGCAGTTTTCATCATTGAAAAATTTTAAGTGAATGTACAGTTGTATTAAAGCGACTCATCTCCACATTTAGAATAAAACCAGCATTAAAAGACTTACATATAAAAAATAAACAGCTCCCTATGTCATCTTAGAGTCTCACTTCCCAGAAGCAAGTACTTTTTCATTCTCTAAGCTACTTTTGTGTTGTTTTTCACTTGCTTATTTCTAAATGATTTCCTTCTAGCACCCTCAACTTTACACATCTTTTTTTTTTCTGTCTGGCAAAATTATTATTTACTGATAAGCCACGTAATGTACTATAATTATGGTTTGGTATTTTTCCCCTTATATGGCTTTTTACTTATTTATTTATTTGGAGTTAATGGTTGCCTCCCTTTTTCCATGTGCTAAGGTTTCTGTGTACCTGTCACTAATTGCTTTTCCTGCATGTTATATCGGAGCCATCATAGTTATCAGTAATTTTTGTATACTCTCCAACACAACAAAATGTGCTGTTTTCATTCCCTGCTCCCCCCGCCCCTGGCCCAAAGCCATTCACCTTGTGCCACAGTGGGCTGGTTACCGTCTGGTCCAGTGCCCAGCTATTATCTTGGGATTTCCTCTTGTCCTTTAACTGGCCTTTTCTTTAGCAGCTTACGTTTCCCTCCAAATTTTTAAAGTTTTCCATCTTGGCTTCTAGAACCAGCTTGCTACTAGCATGATTCTTAATCCTGGATTTTTTTCCTGAAAGCATTGAAGATCATCTTTTTTTTTTTTCTCACGCCTGATATTCTGAAACGTCACCATTGTGAATTCACTCTGGAAGGGGGCTGTCACTACTTCCTTCATGTTATGACCACGGGCTGGCTTGTCTCTTGGTACAAGATGAATGGCTCTGGGTGGGACGGAGGAATGGAAATATTGTGCTGGAATATGTAGAGCAGTTATTAATGTGTATGACAGCTCATTAGAGCATTCAGAAAAAAAAAGTAGTGGTAGATGCTTAGAAATCTTAGTGAATGGAAAAAGTCAGGCAACCATTAACTCCAGGAAAAATAGAAAGTCATACTGTGGAGGGAGCATTTTATGAGACCTGAATAAGGAGACCTGTAAAGCGTGTTCTAAACAGAGAAGTAGCAGGTATCGTGAATAAGATAAATCACATTCATGGAGGGATAGAGACCTCTTGTGTGCCTGCAGCCCCAGGTGTGATGGGAGCGTGCCGGTGAGGAGGGGCAGGAGCATGTGGTGGGAGGCTTCTGAGCCACAGGTGTTTGGGTTTCTGTAACAAGAAGGATGTTCTGCTGTTGTTGGAAAATGAACTGAGATGAGAGCAGAAGCAGGGCTGGGCGGGAGGCTATTGCAGGTTCCAGGAGTGGGAGTCCCTGCCTGGAATCATCCATCCACGACCAGGTGGAGAGTCGGTGAATGAAGGAGTCCAGCCCCGTGGGGGCCTGAGAATGACAGCAGGGAGTTGCAGTGACCATTTGTCGGGGGATGATCTCAGCCTGACGTCTCCTTCCCTCAGGGCCCAATGGCTGCGAAGTCCCAGCCCAGCGCCCCTAAAACCAAGAGCACCAGCGGCCTCACCAACGGCCAGGCTGCAGCCCAAGGCCAGTGGGGCCGAGCCTGGTAAGCGTCCCGTCCGTCTTCCCAGCTGGAAAGTAAAGAGGGCTCTCAGATTTCAGGAACCTGTGAAAGCGATTCTTTATCAGTAGGACTGTCATTAGTAGCTGTTTGCCAACTTAGAAAGTTAGGAACCCGAAGAAGAATCTCCTGTAAAAGTTGATGTCAGGGGCAGCGGGCATCCTGGTTTTGCCCTTAGTGTGTAAGACACGGGGTCTTGGATCTCAGGCCACAGAGTGATGGGGACTTGGTGAGTGTCCCAGATGGCCCAGAACTGGAAGCTTCCGGACCCGTGGGGTGTGGAAGCCCGTCTGTGCTTGTGTCCTGGGCCCTGGGCTTTTTGGGGTGTCCATGGGCTTGTCGGCCTTCAGACTGCTCAAAGCAGAGCAGGCGAGCGGGGTGCCTTGCCTCGGCAGTGGGGGCCTTGGCCCTGCGAGCCGACAGCCTTCTCTCGGGAGGTGCTGGCTGGCGTGCCCGTGGGGCTCGGCGCCCCGCGTGCAAGGTCAGGGGGCCGGGCAGCCCCCCGTGACCTGCTGCCGTCCGTCGGCCCCGCAGGGAGGTGGACTGGTTTTCCCTGGCGAGCGTCATCTTCCTGCTGCTGTTTGCGCCCTTCATCGTGTACTACTTCATCATGGCCTGCGACCAGTACGGCTGCTCCCTGACAGTGCCCGTGGCGGACCTCGCCACTGGGCGGGCTCGGCTCGCTGACATCTGGGCCAGGACGCCGCCCGTGACCGCAAAGGCGGCCCAGATCTACACAGCATGGGTCACGCTCCAGGTGAGCCCTCCCGGCCGCGCGGCGGGGGCTCCCCTCCTCGGGGTGGGATGGCGTCCGGCTCACACGGACATCCTTGTTCCCGGGACCCAGCCGGGCCTCACCCACCGCCTTGGCATCTCGGTGTCCGGCTCGCCTTCCACTGAGCCTCCGTGCTGAGCAGGGAGCAGCGCCCGCTTGGGAGGGCGTGAGGGCGTGGCTCACCCCCGGGAAGCCCTGTGCACTATGGGAAGCGTGTCCTAGGGTTTCCCAGCTCCTAAGAGCTGCTCTTGGTCTTGGCAAAACCAAGGCCATGTCCCCAGAGATGGTCACACAGGCCTGGCCAGTGGTGGGGGGTGGGGTGGGCCTTGGCTCTGCTGTGACCTCACTAGCTTCCCAACCAGAAGGAGTTCATCAGAAGGCTGTCTGCACCATGAACTCGGTGAACAGACAGTATGTAATATCTGAACAGACAGTGTTTAATATCTGAATATTAATAATGATGTTATCATTATCCTAGGAAATGGTGCAGGGAGATGCCCCCTGCCCCCCACCCCCAACCCCCAGGGTTTCCTGCCCTGGATGAAGGCTCTGACCTCTGCTAGCTGTCTCTCCCCACAATCCCAGCTTTCGGGCTTCAGCTTCCCTCTCATTTCAGGCCTGTTGGTCCTTTTGAGTAAAAGGTGATTTGGAGCCGTGAGAGTCACAGTAGCCTAAAGGCAGAAATAGCCCACGTGTGCATGGACAGACGTGGGCACACACGTAGTGTGACCCAACAACAGGGCAGTGTTGTTCTCGTGGAAAGGAGTGAGGGTCTGACACAGGCTGCAACCCGGGCGCCTTGAGAACTTGATGTTCAGTGAGAGAAGTCGGCTACAAAGGGCGTGTCCTGTCTGATTCTGTTTATATGCAAAGTCCAGGGCAGGCCGATCCAAAGAGACAGAAAGTGCATGGGAGGTTGTCAGAAGCTGGCGGGGAGGGGCCGCTGGGAGGGACTGCCGGGGTGGGGGGGGGGGGGCTCCTTTTCCGGATGATAAGAATGTTCTGGAATTAGCCACTGGGGATGGGGGCACAAGCTTGGGAATACGCTGCACACTTTCAGTGAGTACTTTTCAAGGGTGAACTGTATGGAATGTAAGCTAGTGGGCTCTCCCAAAGGGAGTGGCTGAGCCCTGTGGGGAGACGGCGTGGGTGTTCTGAGTGGTGGTGACGAGTTTCCTATTCAGGGCTCCCTTCAAAGCCCGCGGTCGGCGTTCCCAGAACCGTAAGCTCCTCTGGAAGAAGTAACCAGCCACAGTCATGGCTTCTCCCATTCGTGTGGCATCTGCCCGTTCATCGTCTCAAGTGATGGGCACGGCCGTGTCGAGGCACAGCCAGGCCCCGCAGCCCCCGGGGAAACTGGCTGAAACATCTCTGCATTGCAGGTGCTTCTGTACATGCTGCTTCCTGACTTCTGCCACAAGTTTCTTCCGGGCTACGTGGGGGGCGTTCAGGAGGGCGCCGTGACTCCCGCAGGTAACCCGGGGTCCGCCCCCGCTCACCCGCGTGCCGCCTTTCCCTGTCCGTTCCTCTTACAGGGCCTGACCCCACACCCACCCCACCAACACACATACACACACAGCTTCCAGGGACGGCCGCCAGAGGTGAGGTCAGAAATCACATTCCCAATCAGGGAATGAAATAGCCCCCGCTCCCTGCTGGTTGTGTGGCTGGGCTTACGGAGCATCTCCCCAGCAGGGACACTTGGAGTCCCCCAGGGGCACCGCAGGGGCCCAAGCTTTGACTTACAGGGCCTTAGGGCCGACTGGTCCATTCATTCCCCGCAGTCACTGAGACCCCGGCCCAACCCAAAGAGAGCTCTTGGCTACCCTCCCCCCACCCCCAGCCCCACGAGGTGCCATAGGGGACCCTCGTCCCTTCTGCTGTGGCTCCAGCTTCCAGCAAACCGCAGGCTGATGACAGCCTCAGGCCGGTTATAGATGTCCTGCGCCCTCTCTTCCCCTCAGCCAGAGTGAGCGGTTAGTCCTCAGCTCACAGTGTGAGGTGTGCTGCTGGCGTGTTGACCCTGAGGGCCTGAGTGAGTGGCAGGAGCCACTGACTGGCTCTGGGGGCTGGGGTCTGGGGACCCCAGAAAGGAGCCAGGAGCAGTCACAGTGGGCAGACGGCCCCGCCTCGCGTCTCCCCTCCGCAGGAGCCGTCAACAAGTATGAGATCAACGGCCTGCAGGCCTGGCTCCTCACGCACCTCCTGTGGTTCGCCAACGCCCACCTCCTCGGCTGGTTCTCCCCCACCATCATTTTCGACAACTGGATCCCGCTGCTCTGGTGTGCCAACATCCTGGGCTACACCGTCTCCACCTTCGCCATGGTCAAGGGCTACCTCTTCCCCACTGACGCCCGGGAATGGTACGTCCTCAGTGGTCGCCTGAGCCCTAGGTGGCAGGTCAGAGCCTTTTTCTAGTAAGTTGGGCTAGGACTTTGCAAAAGTCTGAGGATTGAGCATCATTGAGCAGGAGCTCAAGGGACCGTGATGGACTCTGAGGAGCATTTGTATTGAATGGGTACCTTCTCCTACTTGGGGAGGATGCAGTTGAAGGTGGCCAAGTCTATCTTCAGTGGCTGAGTTATCTCCAGCAGGGCCATAGGGAAGGAGGAGGGCGGGAGAGGCAACTCCTTCTTGCTGTGAAACGTCAGTGCGGCCTAAAGCAGTCTTAGTAAGAAGTCTTGTTATCTCAGTGGCTTTAATGTAATAGCTTCCCAGGGAGAGCCCTACTGATTGGTGTCCATTCTCATGGAGCCTTGAGTGAGATAGTTAGCAACCATCCAACTACCCATCTCTTCATACATCCATATATCCAATTCTTCATTCATTCATCTACCACCCATCCATCCATTTATCCATCCGTCCATCCAACACATCCACTCATTCACCCGTCTACCCATCCAACCACCCATCCATTCATCCACTCTCTACCCATCCAATCACTCATCCATCTGTCCATCCAACCATCCACTCATCCACCCATGTACCCATCTACCCATCCAACCACCCATCCATCTACCCATCCAACACATCCATCCAACCATCCACTCATCCAACCATCCACCCACCCAGCCACCATCCATCTATCCGTCTATCCCACATCCCCCATCCCTCCCTCCCCATCTCCCTGTATCCATCCATTGACCCATGTCCCCACCCAGCCATCCATCCACCCAGCCATCCATTCATCTATCCATGCATCTACTTATCCTCACATCTCTCCCTCCCCGCCTCCTTCCATGGACGCATTCATCAAGAGATGTTTGTTGGGTCCCTCCTGCAGACAAGTGTAGGCAGTGGGGCTTTAGGTGTGAACAAGATTCTAGTTCTCAGATTGCATTTTAGTTTTGGTTCCAGATGAAAGCAAAGTGCTTCCTTTAACTGTTAGCCCTGGGCTCTTAGGAAGCGTGTTTGGATTCTGGCACTTTGAGCTTGTGTGATGATCGAATGACGAGGCTGGCCTTCTATGCCTCGTGGAAATCATTGTCTCTGCTTTATAGTCACACTCCCTGTTGTAGACTTTGTATATTTTGCTTCTTTCTACTTATCCTAGTTGAGGGAAATGGACATGAAAATACGCTTCCCTAGCTAACACGGAAATCCCCGTGTATATGTAGCAGGCGGTAGTGTGAGTCCCCAGCTGGGTTATCCTGGCTGATTCTCTGTCACGCCTGTGGTCAGGTGATGAGGGCAACAAAACATGTAAAATTTGCCCAGCAAGGCATGGGTGTGGGCCCTGGAGCCGGGCACCTGGCTCTGAGGCTGGCGCTGTTTTTCACGTCTGCCTTGGCATCGTTTATAACCTCACTTGCCTACGGGGGCCCGAATGGTCTATGAGTCCTTGAGAAGAAAATCTCTGTCCAGTCGAGCCAGTTGGGCAGCTCACCTCCGGGGAAGCTGGACGTGGGAGGAGGATCCTGGGCACCTGCCCAGGTACAGTCTCCCCACCTTCGTTAGGACAGAGTGAGCATCTCAGCTCAAGGCCGGGCTGAATGCCAAGTGAGGTATCACGGCTGTCGGGGAGGGGGCCAGAGGCTCCCGCGGTCTCTGCGTGCTGGGTCCTTGCAGCTCACGGCAGGCCTCCCCCGGGTCTTCTCTCCTGGGCCTGCAGTACCCAGGCCGGGCTGCGCACCTGTGTCCAAGCCAGCCAAGGAGGCTGCTTGTGAGAGGCACTCGTTGACAGCATGCATCTGTTGTTTGTGTTTTCAAGCAAATTCACGGGCAATTTCTTTTACAACTACATGATGGGCGTTGAGTTTAACCCCCGAATTGGGAAGTGGTTTGACTTCAAGCTCTTCTTCAATGGACGCCCCGGGATCGTCGCCTGGACCCTCATCAACCTGTCCTTTGCAGCCAAGCAGCAGGAGCTCTACGGCCACGTGACCAACTCCATGGTCTTGGTCAACGTCCTGCAGGTAGCCTGTCTGTGGCCTGGGTCGGGGGCTGTGAGCTCGGACACCGACTGGGTGCTGGGGAAACCCGAAAGCCAGATTGCTTTCAAAAGACAGTAAGAAATATTAGTCGCTCAATCAGGTCTGACTCTTGGAGACCCCGTGGACTGTATAGCCCACCAGGGTCCTCTAGCCATGGACTTCTCCAGGCAAGAATACTGGACTGGGTAGACATGCCCTCCTGCAGGGCTCTTCCCAACCCAGGGATTGAATGAACCCTGGTCTCCTGCACTGCAGTCAGCTTCTTTACCATCTGAGCCACCAGGGAAGTCTCTTGAAAGACTGTAGAGGGGGGTCGGCACCCTTCGCATGTGTCTGGGAGGCTAGCTGCAGAGTGGGAGGCGAAGGAGTTGTGTCCTCACCTATCAGGAGCGGCACTGGCCCTGGGGACTCGTGTGGCCCATGGCGAACTCCAGTTTGCCCCTCAGGCGTGTCAGTGGTCCTGGCAACACGGCTCTGATGGCCGTGGAAGGACCCTGTCCCAGTCCCCCACCCCCAGAGCCATCTCTCTGCTCCCAGCTCCACGGCTCTGGGCATTGGCGTCCAGGACGTTGCTGGGCACCCCTCTTCTGGGCCACGTGTCATCTCAGACTGCAGACAGGGACTCCCTCCCCCACTTAGCCCCTGATGGCCCAGGCCCGGCAGGAAGCGCAGCAGCTGCCCCACGGTGCCTGTCACCAGGGGAGCTCAGGGCCACCCAGGGACCCCGTCCCGTCCTGGAGCGTGGTCTGTGCCTGTGGTCAGTATACGACCGCTCCTGTGTTTCAGGCCATCTACGTGCTGGACTTCTTCTGGAACGAAACCTGGTACCTGAAAACCATCGACATCTGCCACGACCACTTTGGGTGGTACCTGGGCTGGGGGGACTGCGTCTGGCTGCCATACCTGTACACGCTGCAGGTGAGTGGGCCAGGGAGCCCCCCATGATGCTCGCCCCCCCTGCCCAGCAGGAGCTTCGGTGGCCAGGTCCCCAGGCATGCCCAGCACTGCCCTCAGAGCAGACAAGCTGAGCACGTGCCAAGCCTTGTCCAAGTGTCTGGATTTTTCAGGTGGTATGGGGGGGCACCAGAACCTGGAGAAGGGAGGCTGGTGCCCTTTTAGGGAAAAGAGAAGGCTTAGTGTTATGAGTCAGCACAGACTGCTGTAAAAAATATCTCAGACCCGGCGACTTGAACAACAGGATTCACTGTCTCCAGGAACAGGATTCACTGGGATTCCTGGAGGGTGGACTCACAGGCCCGGGTGTGGGCAGGGCTGGTCCTCCTGAGGCCCCCTCCTGGGAGTGCAGACGGCCGTCCCCTCCCCGTGTCCTCACAGGGTCGTCCCTCTGTGTGTGTCTGTGCCCTGACCTCCTCTTCTTATAAGGACACCAGTCCTGTGGGTCTAGGGCCCACCCTCGTGACCTCATTTTACTGTAATCACCTCTTTAAAGGCCTGGCTCTAAATACCACCACCTGCTGAGGTCCTGGGCTCAGGACTGCAACATACGAATGTGGGGGACACAACTCAGCCCCTAAGACTCTGAGAAGAGGATGATTCAGAGTAGACTGTGGGTCTAAAGAAAGATCAGGGTGGATGTGAGATCAGGGTGGATGAAGGTAGCTATTGATATTCATATTTATTCCGATCTTAACACTGAAAGGATAAGAGGCCTGCTGTCCAGGCATTTTTTCCCTTTAAGGGTCTGAGTGTTCACACGTGAGTGGAGGACACGCTGGGGGGCCCTGCCCTGCCCTCTCGGAGCTCATGGCTGGGCAGGGAAGGGTCCTGACGCAGGCAGCCCAGGGCGGGGAGGGGGTGCTTGACAGGAAGTGGGGTGCTGACAGCTGAGAGAGGGCCAAGGAGGCTCCCTCAGCCTGGGCATGGGGATCAGCCAGAGCATCTTGGGGGAGCCACAGCCAAACCAAGAGCAGAATGAAAGAGTCTGGGGGTAAGAACGCTGCCAGGCTAGAGGCTGGGGGTGACCAGCCTAGAGGCTGGGCTCTGACGAGTCCAGTGCCAGGCAGGAGTCCTGGAAGAGGGGAGCGTTCCAGGGGAGAGGAGGGTGGAGGCTGGCCGGGACCACAGGCTCCGGGAGAGGTTCCCTCGCGTGCATCACAAGAGTCGAGCGTAGAAATCTGCCCGGGGAGCCAGAGGGACCTGGCTTTGTGCCTCTCTTGGGCCACCAGCCAGGGGACGGGGCCTTGAGCATCTCTGGAAAATCAGGGCAGACTCACCTTGGTTAGGGCTGGGCTGATGACTCGAGCTGGGCTGGGCAGCTCTGCCCCGGTACCCGCCGTGTCCTCTGTGCCACAGGAACCACCTCGCGGAGGAGGGTGGGTGGTTCTGAGGCTGTTGCTTCACTTCAGTCATGTCTCTTTGTGACCTCACAGACTGTAGCCGACCAGGCTCCTCTGTCCGTGAGGTTTCTCCAGGCAAGAAGACTGGAGTGGGTTGCCATTTCCTTTTCCAGGGGATCTTCCCGACTCAGGGATGGAACCCGCATCTTTTACATTTCCTGCATTGGTAGGCAAGTTCAATACCACTGAGCCACCCGGGAAGCTCTCTGAGGCTGTTGGGGGATGTCCAGCCCTCCACACCATTCCCAGCTCACAGAGAAGAGCCCTTCTTTCCTCTGCGTGGTGTGCGGGCTCCTGTGTAAGGAGGTTGCGTGAAGAGCCCGGCCGCATGCTGCCTGCTCGTGGCGTGAGCCCAAGTGAGGAGGTGTGGGGTGGAAGAGAACAGGTTCCTGGGCACGTGTGTGGTTCACGGCAGCCCAGATGGCCTGCTTTAACAGGCTGTGCGAGAGTGGAGGGAACCAAGGTGGACAGACCCTGTAGGCTGGCCAGGATGAGCATGTGTGAGGCGGTGGGCGGTCAGCAAGTCCTGCCGTGACGGCAGGGCTACTGTTACCTGGCTGACACCCCTGCGGCATCCCGCAGCAAGAGTGGGGAAGCAGGAAGGTCCCAGCAGAGCCGGCAGGGTGGAGGGGAAAGAGCCCTGGGCTGGAGGCTGGAAGTTCCAGCCTCCGGTCCCCACTCTGGGTCCTCTGCACAGACCCTCTGGACCCGTTTCTCCACTTGGTGGTTGCAAGCTCTCTGGTTCCCTCTACTGTGAGCACCATTTTCCAGGGATGCAAACTGATAGCAGTAGATCATATACACACACACACACGCACACACACACGTATGTGTCTGTTAATTTGATTGTGATTGTGGTCCCGTCAAGTCCAAACTCTTCAGGGCAGCTGGTAGCAGCCTGGAGGTCCTGGGACGAGTTGCTACTGCAGCTGGGTCTGACAGCCGTCCGCTGGTGGAATTCACTCTTGTTCCTGAGTCTTTTAGTCTTAGTGTCTTCAGCTGATTAGATGAGGCCCACCTGCCTTGTGGAGGGTGATCAGCTTCATTCAGTCTAATTGGAAACGTTAATCACATCTTAAAAATACCTTTGTAGCAAGTAGACTACTGGTCCCATGGCCTAGCCAAGGGGGCACAAAAATTAACTATCCTATTCAAATGGTACTTTTAATATTATGCTGTGTGTGTTAATTGCTCAGTTGTGTCCAGCTCTTTGCAACCCCATAGACTGTAGTCCACCAGGCTCCTCTGTCCTGGGGATTCTCCAGGCAAGAATACTGGAGTGGGTTGCCATTTCCTCCTCCAGAGGATCTTCCCGACCCAGGGATCGAACGTGGGTCACTTTCATGGCAGGCGGATCCTTTACCATCTGAGCAGGTGGATCCTTTACCATCTGAGCCATGATTGGAAGTCCCATATGCTATATATTTTACGTTTATACTGTATGTGATGTGTGTGTGTAGATAGAGGCAGATAACTAGCTAGGTGTGCGCCTTCCAACTCGCTTCAGTCGTGTCTGACTCTTTGCGACCCCATGGACTGCACCCCGCCAGCCTCTGTCCGTGGGGTTCTCCAGGCAAGAATACTGGAATGGTCGCCAGGCCCTCCTCCAGGGGACCTTCCCGACCCAGGGGTGGGGCCTGCGTCATTTGCACACGTACTGGTTTGATCCCCTCCGAGGCGGGTGCTTCTCTTCACAGGAGAGGAAACCCAGGCAGGGCCAGGTGGGCAGCTGGTCAGGGGCGCAGCTGGGGTGTGAAGCTGGGCCGTGCTCCTGGGCCCGTGGTCCGCCCACCGCGTGGACAGCGCCACCCCGACCTCTCTCCTCGCCCCGCAGGGCCTGTACCTGGTGTACCACCCCGTGCAGCTGCCCACCCACTACGCGCTGGGCGTCCTGCTCCTGGGCCTGCTCGGCTACTACATCTTCCGGATGACCAACCACCAGAAGGACCTCTTCCGCCGCACGGACGGGCGCTGCCTGATCTGGGGCAGGAAGCCCAAGGCCATCGAGTGCTCCTACACGTCAGCCGACGGGCAGAAACACCACAGCAAGCTGCTGGTCTCGGGCTTCTGGGGCGTGGCCCGCCACTTCAACTACACGGGTGACCTGATGGGCAGCCTGGCGTACTGCCTGGCCTGCGGCGGCGGCCACCTCCTGCCCTACTTCTACATCATCTTCATGGCCATCCTGCTGACCCACCGCTGCCTCCGGGACGAGCACCGCTGTGCCAACAAGTACGGCCGCGACTGGGAGCGCTACACGGCCGCCGTGCCGTACCGCCTGCTCCCTGGCATCTTCTAGAGGGGCCCCGTGCCAGGAGGAGCCCCCGCGGGGCGGTGAAGAGCGCGGGTCCCAGCCCCGCCCTCCAGGAGCCTCCGCATCCTCATCTGTTAAATGGAGCTCTTGCCCCGAGCACAATCCCCAGGGTTCACACCAGCTGCCTTCTCACCAGCAGAAACACCTGTGTGCAGCGCTGGGCGAGAGGATGACCTGGTCCACCTGCAGATGACTCATCTCCTCTCTGTCTGCGGTCCAGACAGTGGGTGTCTGACATCGAAGGGGACGTCCTCCAGCCCCCTGGCCAGTCCTGCCCTTAGCTCTTGCTAAATACAGTAGCAGTGGCCCGCCAGCTCTGCGGGTTGTCGCTGCACTGGCTTCAGCTCCAGGTGCTGCCTGCATTGCCTGCTTGGCGGTGGTGAGCTGCGGCCTTCAGATTTTCTCCTTTGCGCCCGCACTGCGTTAACACATTTTTCTGTAGAGGGTGCTGAGGGACACTGCACAATGAAGAGCCAGCTTCTGGTTCTGGTTCTTTACAGACTCTGCTCAGGTGACCCAGAGACCTTGGCCACCACCAAGGGGGTCTTCACCCAAGCGTTCTCCAAGGAGACCTGAACCCCGGCCTCGGGAGGGGACTCCTTTCTTAGCATGGCCGGCTCCTCAACCCACAGGTATTCTTGACTTTTAGATGTTACTGGCCTGATAGAGTTAATAATCCTTTATTCAGGTGTACTTGGGAGATATCGTGAGTTCAGTTCCTGACCACCCCGATAAAGCAAACACAGTAAGTCCCTGACATATGAACAAGTTGTCATCTGAGAAGGCGTTTGTAAAGTCCAATTTGTTCGTTAAGTCTAACAGAGTTAGTGCAGGTACCCAGCTGGCACAGTTGGCTGTTTAGTACTGTGCTGTAATAGTTTTATAGTACTTTTCCTACAAATAAAACATTTTTAATCTCACAGGACATAACTTGAAAAGTAGAGTGGCACAGTAAAACAGCTGGCGTACCGGGGCTGGCGTCGGGCGAACAGGCAAGAACACCGGGGCTGGTGTCGAGCGAACAGGCAGAAGACTTACTGACTGGAGGCGGGGAGGGGAGGTGGGAGATGGCAGAGCGGAACGATGGCCAGCGGCAGCAGACGGAGGGCCAGCTGCAGGGCCACGCCTAACGTTGACAGGACACATGTTTGCATCTTTGAAAGTTCTCAACTTAAGGTTCCTGTGCAGAGGACTTCTGTGTCACAATAAAGCAAGTCTCATGAGCTTTTTGGCTTTGTGGTGCATGTAATTTATGTTTACACGATTCTGTACTCTTAGGTATGAAATAGCATTGTCCTAAAGGACAGTGTACATACCTTGATTAAAAAATGCTTTATTGCTAAAAAACGCCGAAATGATGACCATAGTCATATCAAAGGCCACTGATCACAGATCACTGTTAACAAATGTACCGGAAGTTTTGAAGTACGGCCATAGACGCCAGAATGTGACACAGGGACACGAGTGAGCAGAAGCTGTTGGAGGAATGGCACCAGGAGGGTTGCTGGACACAGGGTTGCCAGACACCTTCGATTTGTACAAAAGCTCCATATAAACCTCCCCTGTTCAGACTTCTGCGTGGTTTGTCTCCCACTGGTACCTGGCCGTAGACAAAGGCCTGGGGTCAGCCTCGTAGCTTTGGGTACCCATCCTGGGATTCAGGGGGAGGGACCCCCGCTTCCGCCACCGTCGGCCCTCTGCTGGGGCTGTTCTTGTGCTGGGTGTGAGAATCCATTCCATTTGCCAAAGGGAGAAACTCCATTTGGACTGCCTGCCCCCAGCAAGAGAATGGAGAAACCAGAAAGATGGTGCTAGTCTTGCTTCACGTCTGGAGGAACTGAGGACTGGGGTGAGCTGGGAGCCCCACGTTCTGAGCAGGGAGGGCAGGTGCAGGACAACGTGTCCCCTGCTCAAGTTAGAATCGGTTAAGCAAAGCCAGGCAGACTCTGGAATAGCCAGGAAAGATCACAACTTCACTGTGGCTCGGTTGCTAAGTTGTGTCTGACTCTGTGACCCCATGGACTGCAGCACGCCAGGCTGCCCTGTCCTTCACTATCTCCTGGAGTTTGCTCAAACTCATGTCCGTTGACTCAGTGGTGCCATTCAACCATCTCATCCTGTGCTATCCCCTTTTCCTGCCCTCAATCTTTCTTAGCATCAGGGCCTTTTCCAGTGAGTCGGCTCTTCACACGGGTGGCCAAAGGATTGCAGCTTTAGCTTCGGCATCAGTCCTTCCAATGAATATTTAGGATTGATTTCTTTTAGAGTTGACCGGTTTGATCTCTTTGCTGTCCAAGGGACTCTCAACAGTCTTCTCCAGCACTGCATTTCAAAAGCATCAATTCATCAGTGCTCAGCCGTCATCATGTGAGCCGTCCAGCTCTCACATCCGTAGACAACTGCTGGAAAAACCACAGCTTTGACTATACAGACCTTTTTTTCCAAAGTGACGTCTCTGCTTTTTAATCGCTGTCTAGGTTCGTCATAGCTTTTCTTCCAAGGACCAAGCATCTTTTAAAAAACTTCATGGCTTCTGTCACCATCTGCAGTGATTTTGGAGCCCAGGAAAATAAAATCTGCCACTGTTTCTATTGTTTCCCCATCTATTTGCCATGAAGTGAAGGGAGTGGATGCCACGATCTTGGTTTTTTGAGTGTTGAGTTTTAAGCCAGCTTTTCCACTCTCCTCTTTCACCCTCATCAAGAGTCTGGGCCAACATAGAGCCATGGTTTTCCTGTACTGGTGCCCCACCCCTGCCCACTGGCGCTCAAGGGTCAAAGGGGGTCCTGGGCATCTCACCAGCCACACGAGGCACTCGAGGACCAGCCAGAGCGCTGGGCCCCTCAGGATGGCCCTGAGTACAGTGGGCCCCGCCGTTTCCTCCCAGACCTCGGGCGAATTCATAAGGAGGCTGGAGGGTGGCGTCTGTGAGCCAGATCCTGTCTTCCCCGTTCAACAGCTGCGTGACCGCCAGCAGGCGACTTGCCTCTGTGTGTTCTTGTTTGAAAAATAAGGGTGATGATTCTTCTGCCTTCTGAGGTGGATTTTGCAGGACAGCTCTAGGTTCAAACCTTAGATCGGCCTATGTATCACTTGGCCAAGTCTCGTGTGTTTGTGTCAGCGTCTTGGAGCTGGGCTGCAGTTCGATCTGTTTTGCCCAGCACGCTCAGCCAACACAGTGAAGCCGGGCACCTTGTGCAACAGGGCAGGTGTGTCTGCCTTTGCTCACCTCTTCTGCATGTGGGTGAAACCCAGCAGCCCTCTCTGGGCAAGGAACGAGGAGCCTGGAGTGCCACCCCTGTGCATGGTGAGGCTGGTGTGGGCAGTGGGGGAAAGGGTGGTTCCCACACCAGAGACACGCCGCCCACGGGATGGGCTTGGTTTCACTACTGTTTCTGGGGAGAGTTATTCCAGGAAGGTATTCCCCTAGGTCTTGGAACTCCCTTGTCTGGATGTGGTTGTTTTTTCATTGGTGAGAAGCCAGGCCAGGCAGTGACACAGCCAGCTTCTCTGGGTGAGAGGCTGAGTTGAGTAGAATGTATGAAATCAAGACATAAGTTCACACCACATGCTTCTTTTCTAGAAGGAGCAGGTCATTCTCACCTCATGGGAGAGACCGCAGTGACTGGGGGGCCAGGAGGGGATGACATTCGTTTCCAGAAATTCAGTGCCCTGCATTGGTTCGTCATCAATGATCCATGGGCAGACCTGGCCATGCCACCCAGTTCCTTGTCCCAGAATATGGGCAGCGGTTGGAGGTTTGTGCAGGACCAGTATGCTCACCTGGACAAACAGGGAGGCTCAAGAAATCTCTCAGTAACCTCATCTGTCGTTAGTGCCAAGTCGCTTCAGTCGTGTCTGACCCTGTGCGAGCCCATGGACCAGCCCACCAGGCTCCTCTGCCCATGGAGTTCTTCAGGTAAGAATACTGGAGCGGGTTGCCATACCATTCTCCAGGGGATCTTCCCAACTCAGGGACTGACCCAGGTCTCTTGCATTGCAGGTAGATTCTTTACCATCTGAGCCACCAGGGAAGCCCACTGACATAAATTACCAACTTATCTTGCTTACCTGTCTCCCCCGCTGGAATACAAGCCCAGTGAGGGTAAATTTCTGATTATTTTGTGCCCTGATGTATCCCTAGCCCCAGAACACCATCTGCCACAAGTCAGAAGCTGACTCTTACAGCTTCTACTGTGCTCCAGCCGCCGTCATGGAAACCTTACACCCTGTGACCCTCACAATAACCCTGCAGCTAAATACTACTGTCATCCCCATTTTACAGTTAGTGAAACTGAGGCACAGATGGGCAGTGAGACCTGCCCAGGTTGCAGGCTGATGCACGGCAGAGCTGGGGCCCAAACGCCATCTGGCGCCAGTCTGTGCCCTTTACCACCTCCCTCTGGAGCTTTCTCTCGTCTTGCTCCAGGTGTTAAATAACTAGACAGGCTGTGTCACGGAGCAGGGAAGGCCCACAGGCAAAGCTCTCCACCAGCACTTTGCAGACTATGGGCTGCAAACCACTCTTGGGTCATAAAGTCATCGCTAGGAAGAGGCAAGGTTATGTATTATCCACAGCTGTGCTGTAAGTGACTCCTACACTGAGTGGCTTAAACCAGCAGTAGACATCATCTCACCCAGTTTCTGAGGCTCATGAGTTCAGAAGGAGCGTAGCCGGGTGGTTCTGGGTCAAGGTTTCTCACAGGGTGGCAGGCGAGGTGTTGGCCAGGACGGCATCAGGGAAAGCTCGGCTGGGGCTGGAGGACTGCTTGCAAGGCAGCTCCAAGTGTGTTTGGCAATCAATGCTGGCTTCGGGCTTTCCTGGTAGCTCAGCTGGTAAAGAATCTGCCCACAGTGCAGGAGACCCCAGTTCGATCCCTGGGTTTGGGAAGATCACCTGGAGAAGGGTGTGGCAACCCACTCCAGTATTCTTGCCTGGAGAATGCCTATGGACAGAGGAGCCTGGCGGGCTGCAGTCCATAGGGTCGCAAAGAGTCGGACATGACTGAGTGACTAATGTATGTGTGCGTGTTGGCTGGGGGCCTCAGCTTGTCACCGTGGGCTTCTCCACAGGCTGCTCAAGGGTCCTCCCAACATAGCGACCCCCATAGTGGCTGATCCCCTTCACACAACGTCCTTACGCCGACCTCAGAAGCCCTGCACCCCCACCTCTGTGATATTCCCCTGGTGACACGAGGCAGTGCCTTTCAGTGTGGGAGGGGCTACACAGAGGTGTTGCCAGCAGCCAGAGGTGCCATCTTGGAGCCAGGCTGCTATAGGTTACTTGACAATAAAGAAACTTGCAGAGGTCCCTGGAGGTCACTAATGCTGGCAGGTCTGATGGTGGCAGAGGTGAGAGCGTGTCACCCTCCACCGACTGCACCTCCCGCTGGGGTCCAGGGCTGTCTGTGGCCTGTAGCTGCTGCCCAGATCTGCCTTCTGCCTGGCACCTGGATGGTTCTCAACACCTGGCACTCAACGAACAGCACTGAGCAGCCAAGGGACGTTGAGAACGCAGGCAGGTGACAAGGCATCTGACGGTCAAGGGGGAAAGCAGGGGCTTTTCAATAAGAATGGTTTTGTTTTATTTTTTTAAATTTGTTAGTTTACTTTTGATTGTGCTGGGTCTTCCTTTTGTGCGAGGGCTTTCTCTAACTGCAGTGAGCGGGAGGCTCCTCTTTGTTGTGGTGGGCGGGCTTCTCATTGCGCTGGCTCTCTTGTTGCCAAGCATGGGCTCTAGGCCATGTGGGCTTCAGTAAGTCTCAGCACACAGGCTCAGTCGTGGCTCCCAGGCTCTAGAGTGTGGTCTCAGTAATTGTGGTGCATAGGCTCAGCTGCTCCATGGCATGTGGGATCTTTCTGGACCAGGGGTTGAACCCGTGTCCCCTGCACTGGCAGGCAGATTCCTCTCCACTGAGCCACCAATGAAGTTCCTAAAAGTTGTCTTAATTAAAAAATAATAAGTGCAAACTTGGGTCAGGTGAATACCCAAATGGAGGAAAATGAATCTTGACTCGAGCTCACATCATATTGTCGGGGGACTGTGTAATTTCCCCGGTTCTGTCTTGCCACAGCAAAAATTTGAAGTGGCGGACCAGTGTTACAGCTCAGTTAAACATTAGACCAGTGTTAGGACTGCCCTTGTAGCTCAGTCGGTAAAGAATCTGCCTGCAGTGCAGAAGGCCCAGGTTCGATCCCTGAGTTGGGAAGATCCCCTGGAGAAGGAAATGGCAACCCACTCCAGTATCTTTGCCTGGAAAATCTCATGGGCAGAGGAGCCTGGTGGGCTGCAGTCCACGGGGTTGCAAAGAGTTGGGCACAACTGAGCAATTAACACTTACAGCTCGGTGACAACTTAGTTTTATCTGGCAAGCAAAGGAAAATACATCCTTGAGGTGTGAGGGTGGGCCAACCCTAATGATGGGAAGAGAAGAGGGAGTCTCAACTTTGGGTCCTCTTTCTATATGTTTTTTTCTCCTCCCTCCGAGCCTGCCCTATGCAGATTGGGCTAGCCAAGAAAGGGGCATAAACGATATTTTCCACGTTCAGCTGTAGCTTTATATATCCCTGTTGAACTGGACAGAGACAAAATGGGTTAGACAATTGATAATACATGGAGCAATCATAAGCAGCATCAATATGGTAATAACAGGGATTAGTAGGGGCGATGAGCCAACTCCAAATTCCCCCTCACCAGGAGAAGGATCCCCCAAAAAGAGATTGTAATCACTCCCAAGAACTCTCCAGCTTGTTCTTTGAGATCCTACAGGATCTGAATGTTTTTCTTGAGGACTGTGAGACTTTCTTTAACTTAGCTGGAGGTATTTACCCAGAAGCAACACATCTCATTCAAGATGGCTCAAGTCCTCCTTGTTCAGGGATCAGGAGATCTATCCCCTGTCTATTTTGGAGTACAACCTCTGCCAAGCTGTGTTGCCTCATTAGAGCTATCCTGAGAGAGCTTATCCCCAGAAACTTGATTTTGGGGATGTTCATTAGAATGGCACTCATTGGTAGTCCTGAATAGGTATCTGAGATCTCTCAGGGACTCACAGGTGTATCGAGTATCCTCTTCTGTTTTCTTCCACGGCTTGACTCATGAGTAGTGAATCCAGGAGTCGTGTCCTGGTACCTTGACTGCTGTGGGGGTAGGAAGTATTACAGGGTAGGGGCCCTTCCATGCGGACTGGAGTTGAGCCTTTGGGGACTCATCTTTCCAGACCTTAATTAGGACTTGAGTCCCTGGAGCATATAGTGGTGGCTCTTTAGAATCTTTTGGGTCCTGGTTGACACCCCACAATCATATATCCTGTTGGAGTTGCCCAATGGCCATGGTATAAGACTGGAGGGTCTGAGCCTCTGGATCTAGGAAGAGGTCACTGACATAAACAAAAGGTCTCCCATATAGCATCTCATAAGGACTAAGACCAACCTGTTCTTTAGGGGCAATGCGGGTGCGGAGGAGAGCTATCGGTAAAGCCTCCTTCCATCCCAGGGAGGTCTCCTGGGTTATCTTTTTTATCGCTGATTTTAAGAATTTATTGGCTCTTTCTACTTTTCCTGAAGATTGAGGCCTCCAGGCACAATAGATAATAAGTAATGCCCAATGCTTTCGAGACCCCTTGGGTGACCTTAGAAGGAAATGATGTCCCATTGTCACTTTGGAATGACCTGGGCAGACCAAATCTCAGAATAATTTCATGGA
Organism: Bos javanicus; assembly: GCF_032452875.1. Lineage (NCBI taxonomy): Eukaryota > Metazoa > Chordata > Mammalia > Artiodactyla > Bovidae > Bos > Bos javanicus. Next base: position 48,649,636 of record NC_083896.1, on the reverse strand, counting down.
GCAGTTTTTTTTGTTTTTTTTTTTTAACCACCTTCTCAACCTTCTCAGACCAAGTGGGAAAGCCTTCAATTCATTCTGTGTAACGTATCTATCATGACTAATAGGTATTTATACGCTAGAGAAACTGGCATCTGGGTGAAGTCCATCTGCCAGTCCTCTCCTGGGTAGGCCCCATGCTGTTGGATGGGCTGGGCCAGCTGGGGGCTTCAAGCTCCTTGGGGGTTGTTTAATTGGCAAGTGGGACAAGACAAGACTACTTGCCTTATAGTAATTTGGAGGCCTGTTCCTCTGAAGGACCTTTCTAGTCATCTTTGGAGGGCCTTTTCTCCTAAATGAGTAGTGGCATGTAAGGAGTTAACCAGCTTCCATTGGAGGTTTCCAGGCAGAAAAAGGAGTCCCTCCTTTTGGAACCACCCAGTATGATCCTCTTGAAAGCCCTCACTCTTAGCTTTAAGAGTCTCACCTTCAGTGTATGAAGGAGTTTCTGGCAAAGTAGTCTGTGGCACTAAGGTGGCAATCCCTATTAGGTCATGGTTCTGTAATGCTGCTCTCCTAGCTGCCTGATCATCTGCTTGGTTCCCTCGTGCCACTTCCGTGCTCCCTTTTTGGTGTCCTTTACAGTGGGAGACTGAAACCTCAGCGGGCAGGTGGACCGCCTCCAAGAGCCTAAGGATTTGATCACCATCCTTAATTGGGGACCCTCGGGTGGTCAAGTGGTCTTTCTTTCCAGATAGCAGCATGTGCATGTAGCACCGGAAAGGTATACTTGGAGTCAGTGTAATGCCTACTCTTTTTCAACTTTTGCCATCTCTAAAATTCAAGTCAGGGCTATGAGCTCAGCCAATTGGGATGAAGCACCTGGCGTCAAAGGTTTAGCCTCTGTGGTCTCAAAATTGGAGACTACTGCATATCTGGCTGTTCTTTTTCCATCCAAGACAAAGCTGCTTCCATCAGTGTGCCAGATTTCCTCAGGATTGGTCAGAGGATCTTCCGACAATCCCTCTCGGGGTTTTGTCCAGTGTCCCAAGGTTTCTAGGCAAGAGTGCATGGGGAGAGAGCCCTTGTGGGTACGCAGGAGGGTGGCTGGGTTAAGAATCTCACAAGGAGATATAGTCAGGATTTTCCATCAGCACTACTTGATACCTGAGGATCCTTTGATCAGACATCCATAAATGGTCTCTCCCATTCAGGAGTTGTTTCACTTGGTGGCTGGTAAAAATACTTTGCCCCAAAAGAGAGTTTTAATGCATCTTCTGTCAGGACTGCAATAGCTGCAAGATTTTGAAGGCAGGGAGGCCAGCCTTGGGTAGTTGGATCGAGTCTTTTGGATAAGTTAGCTACAGGCTGGGGCTCAGGTTCCAACCTTTGAGCTAACACTCTGAAGGCTATTCGTTCCTTTTTGTGGACATAAAGTTGGAATTTTTTTGGGGGGAGGGGTCTGGCAACCTCAAGGCAAGTGCTTGAGTTAAGGCTTGTTTTAGTGGAGCCTCTGCCTTCTTTTGAGTTCTCCACATCAATGGAGTTGAAGCATCCTGTCCCTTTAAACTTTCCTAAAAAGGAAAGGGCTTTTAAAGAAAGCCCTTTAAAAGGGCTGGGCAATTAGCCCATAGATGGGTATCCAGATTCTACAATTCCTAGTTAGCCCCAGAAAAGCTTGCAATTGTTTTTGAGTCATGGGGGAGGGTAATTGGAGGACTCCTTGTACTCGATCAGAGGACAGCCTCCTGGACCCATGAGTATTCTGAACTCCCAGGTAAGTGACCTTTGTCTCGACCATCTCTGCTAAAAACTTTGGAACCTGAATTGCATGTTGTTAGGCATTTTTCTCACTGGGAGAGTAGATTAGTAGGTCATCTACATATTGTAATATTTTCCCATTAGGTCCCAGGTCCAGATCTAGGAGATCCTGGCTAATAGCATGCCCAAACAGTGGGACTGTCTCTGAACCCCTGAGGTAATACTGTCCAAGTCATCTGTTGGTGTTTTTCTCCTGGGGCCTCCCACTCAAAGGCAAAAAGATATTGGGATTCTTTAGCCAGTGGTATGCAAAAGAATGTATCTTTGAGATCCAGGACTATAAACCACTTGACACTGGGAGGGATTTCTCCCAAGATTACATAGGGATTGGGTACTGTGGAATGGAGGGGGACTACAGATTTATGATCCAGAGATCTCGAAACATTCACCAGGTCCTGTCCTGTTTCTTTACAGGGAGGATCAGTGTGTTACACAGCAAATTTGTGGGGACCAACAGCCCATAGGCAAGGAGTTTATTTATTAGAGGCTGTAGTCCTTCCAAAAGCGGAGACATTACTTTGCCAACAAAGGTCCATCTAGTCAGGGCTATGGTTTTTCCTGTGGTCATGTATGGATGTGAGAGTTGCACTGTGAGGAAGGCTGAGCGCCGAAGAATTGATGCTTTTGAACTGTGGTGTTGGAGAAGACTCTTGAGAGTCCCTTGGACTGCAAGGAGATCCAACCAGTCCATTCTGAAGGAGATCAGCCCTGGGATTTCTTTGGAAGGAATGATGCTAAAGCTGAAACTCCAGTGCTTTGGCCACCTCATGCAAAGAGTTGACTCATTGGAAAAGACTCTGATGGTGGGAGGGATTGGGGGCAGGAGGAGAAGGGGACGACAGAGGATGAGATGGCTGGATGGCATCACTGACTCGATGGACGTGAGTCTGAGTGAACTCCAGGAGCTGGTGATGGACAGGGAGGCCTGGCGCGCTGCGATTCATGGGGTCGCAAAGAGTCGGACACGACTGAGTGACTGAACTGAACTGATGCCTATGTCAGAAGCTTTCTCTATCTCCTTTATACTTTAATAAAACTGTATTACACAAAAGCTCTGAGCGATCAAGCCTCGTCTCTGGCCTCGGATTGAATTCTTCTCCTCCGGAGGCCAAGAATCCTGGCGTCTTTTCATGGTTCAGCAACAACCTTTTAGGGCTCTAGGGCTGAAAAGCTTCCCATCACAAGGATGGTCCCCAGTTTAGGGAGTATATCTCTCCCCAGTAAGGGAGTAGGACACTCAGGGACCACCAGTTTCCAAATATGGGAAATATTTGTCCATCCCAGCAGCAAAGAAGTTCTCGAGTGAATCTTTTTGTAATTGTTTTTCCTGTAGCACCCAAAATGGTACAGGTTTGGGAAGAGAAGGCTCTGGAGTAGGAGGTCAGGACAGAGTAGGTAGCCTCTGTGTCAACCAAGAAATTCTCAGACCTACCTGCCACATCCATTTGCACCCTTGTCTCCAGCCCCGTGATGGTTATCTGTGACAGGCAGGCTGGCTGGAGCGGGCGGCTTCAGTCCTGTTGAACCATCGTGAGGGAAGGCTTGGTGCTTGATCTTGAGGCTCTTGGGTACTAAGGTAGAGTGCCGCCCAATGTCCCAACTGATGGCATTTGTAGCAAGCCATTTTAGGAGACTTGCCATGGTTTGGACACTCATCACAGTTTGGACACTCTTTGGCCCAATATCCCACTTGTCTACAGATTAGGCATTTGCCACGTGCCTTGTCCTTTAAGGACTCGGAGTTTGCCATAGGCTTCCCTTGAAGGCAGCCAGCATCTGGGAATGCCTTGTCTCTTTCCTTCTCTTCCCTTTCTGGGCCTTGGCCTCCCTCTCCCGTTCTCTGTAATAAAAAGTACTGGTGGCCGTCTGGACCATCTCATCTAAAGAGGCAGCAACTTTATGCTTGAAACTTTATGCTGACGTCTAACACACATTGGAACAGGAATTTGTCCTTTGAAATCACCTGTCCCTCATAAAAGTCTAAGTCCAAATTGGTAAACTTTTGGAGGGCCTCTTCTAGACTTTCCAGAAAGGCAATGGGGTTCTCATTGGATTCCTGAGTTATTGCTGAGACTGGGCACAGTCCCAAAACTAATAGACTTCCTGCTATTTTCATGGGTGGACTTCCTTAGGGGTGAACCTTTCTGAAGCTTATCGTACCCGGTACTGTTGCAACCTGAGAGCCAGGTGTTCCCAGGTCAGGGTGCAGATCCCCAGGCAGGTTGAGGCGTGATAACCTCCTGGAGATCGAATCCCCGGGCAGATTGAGGCATGTTGGCCTCCTGAGAATTGGGTCTCTGGGCAGGTAAAGGCATGTTGACCTCCTGGAACCCCTGGACTGGTGGATCCCTAAGCAGGTTGAGGCATGACAACTTCAAGGGGACCAGATCCCTAGGCAGGTCAAGGCAGATCGACCACCTAGGACCCCAGGCTGGAGGATCCCCAAGTAGGCTGAGGCATGACAACCTCCTGGGGACTGGATAACTAGGCAGGTCAAGGCAGGTTGACCTCCCGGGATGCCCAGGCTGGAGTTGGGCATCCCCAAGGTCTCCAGTATGACTAGTGCTGGGTAGGATTAGGGGTTGTAATCTTAAGCCATTGCTGATTTGTCCACTGTGGATGGGAATAGATACCATGATTTAAAGCAATCCAAGTCTGTGCCCTGAAACTGAGAACCTGGTGAAACAGCCACAAGCCTTATCCTCTTATTGCTCCGATGGAATGTAAGTCACTGATTTCTTCCCCTGGTCCTTCATAAGAGCAGTTCAGGGTGTTTTCAATGGTAAACATTTCATTGTCATAGACCCACTTTAAGTGATAACAGAAAGGATGACAAAGGAGTGGGTTATCTGTTCCTGTTAGGGACATTCAGTTCAGTTCAGTTGCTCAGTCACGTCCAAAACTTTGCGACCCCATGGACTGCAGCATGCCAGGCCTCCCTGTCCATTGCCAACTCCTGGAGTTTACTCAAGCTCATGTCCATTGAGTTGGTGATGCCATCCAGCCATCTCATCCTCTGTCGTCCCCTTCTCCTCCTTGCCTTCAATCTTTCCCAGAATCAGGGTCTTTTCAAGTGAGTCAGTTCTTCACAGTAGGTGGCCAAAGTATTGGAGTTTCAGCTTCTGCATCAGTCCTTCCAATGAATATTCAGGACTGATTACCTTTAGGATGGACTGGTTGGATCTCCTTGCAGTCCAAGGGAGTCTCAAGAGTCTTCTCCAACACCACAGTTCAAAAGCATCAATTCTTCCGCACTCGGCTTTCTTTATAGTCCAACTCTCACATCCATACTGGAAAAACCATTTAGAGTATTTTAATAGTACTGGGTGGAGTGATGTTGCCTACAAGGGAGCAGGGTCCTGGTTGTAGGAGTTAGTAAGTAGCTTAAGAACAAAAGGATAAGAGGCAACAGACCAGTTGCTCCATAAAAGTGGAGTGGAGATTTGATCCAGGGGTATGTTTGTAGCTTTAGGAGAAAGGTGGTAAGGGTTTGGACCCAAACGGCCTGCAGGCCTAACTCCCAGTGGCAAACATTGTCCCTGGAAGCCCAGTTGCCCTTGAAGGGATGCCACCAACAAATGGACTTCTAGCAGGCATTATGTGTCTGTCACCTACCCTAGTGGGTCTGCTGAGAATTGTTATTGTTGCACATGTAGGAAACATGGAAGATGAAGGCCTGAATATCTAGTGGGATTGGATTTTCCTCCCAAGGGCCAGCTATTTTCTGATTGTCCCTCCAGAAGATTGTAAAGGCAACATTGTGGGCCCAGATGGGGCTCAGGAAAAGAGCATGAAACGGGCCAAGAGGGCAGGGCACAACTTTTGAAAGAATAATGTAGCCCAAGGGCATGATATAAACCAATTAAAATCAAATGGGTCCAAGATGGCAGACAAGTAAAATTCAACTAAACCTGGATCCTCAATCTGCAGCTAAATGACATACCCAGAGGTGCCGTGACAGTTCCAAGGCACCATCAAAAGACCAAGGAGTGGGTGGCTCCCCAACTGTTGTAATGATCCTCCAGTTCATTAGCATATGAAATCACCCAGCCTGTGAAAAACTAACCACACCACATTTCATGGCCACTGCACTCGCCCTCTGCTATGGCCCACACCCTGTGCAGTGTGCTGCTTTCTGAATCTAAATGAATCAACTTCCTGCCTATCACTGTGTCTCTCACTGAATTTTTTTGCAATGAGACATCAAGAACCTGAGCTTCATTAGGTCCTGAAACCAGGCACTACGGGTTTTGGCCAGCCTCAAGTCCCGCTTGGATATGACTGAGTGACTAAGCATAGCATAGAGTCACTGCCACATAGGTTTGAGTCCCAATCTTAGGTAAACAGTTTCAAACACAACTTTAAGACCTGCCCAATATTTTGTAAGCAGTGGCATAGATGGAGAGAGGAGTTGAAGGACAGAAGGAAAAAGCAGTGGAAGAATGTGCCAAGGAATCCCCTTCGTAACCTGCTGGAAAATCTGCTAAATACCTGACCTGTGCTCACAGTTTTCATTGGCCTGATCCTTGGCACAAAGAAGATTAAGGCCAGAAGAACCCCCAGCTGCTTGGGCAACAGGATCGAGGGCACAGTGGATAGTGGAGCCTTCAGGTGACACTGGGGAGTAGCCCCTGCCAGAGCCACCTAATTGTACCCACTGCCACCTGCCTGTTTGCAGGGGGTTCAGGAAGCAATAAATGAGAGAATGTAAAGGAATTAAGATTTTGTTAGCCATATGTCCTTCCAGCCGTAGGCGCGAGGACCTCCTACCTTAACCGGAGGTCTCCTGGAAGCTGAGACTGAGCTGCATGAGCTTTCTACTGAGTTTGTTTTCGCTGTCCTGGTTTCCAGCACACTGGGCTTCTTGTCATTTCCACTGTGCTGGGTTTTCTTTGCGTTCAGCTTCCACTGAGCTTTCACCAAGTTGGGCTTCTGCTGTGCTTGGCCTCTGCCTTGCAGGGGCTGAGCCAAGGTTGTTTCAGCCAGGTTAAATCCGAGTCACGGCACCAGAGATGGCGGGGGAGTGTGTAACTTCCTCCGCTCTGTCTCACCACGGCAAAAATTTGAAGCGGCGGACCAGTGTTACAGCTCGGTTACTGCTCAGTTTTATCTGGCGAGCAAAGGAAAATACATCCTCGAAGTGTGACGGTAGGCGGCCCAAAAGACAAAGGGAAGAGGGAGGCTCAGTTTTGGCTCCTTTTGTTTTAATATGTTTTTCCTCCTCCTCCCCCCTGAGCCTGCCCTATGAAAACTGGGCTAGCCAATAAGCGGGTGTGTTTATTCCACCTGAAGTTCTCACTCCGGTCCGTGGACTTTCTTTTGTTCCGTTTTCAGGGGATTTTCCCTTTCTTTGTCTTTTAGCCACCACCATTTGGGACTCCTTTTTTCCTATCCTAACTACCTAACAATATACAAAAAATTGAGATGTAAAAGGTAAATCAATAAAATCTTCTTTAAAAATAAAAGAGGTGGGGGGACATCCCTGGTGGTCAATGGCTAAAGTTCTATGTTCCCAATGCAGGGGGCTTGGGTTCAAACTCTGGTCAGGAAACCAGATCCCGCAAGCTGCAAGTACGAAACATCCTGTGTACTGCAACTAAGATTCAGGGCAGTCAAATGAATACATAGTCTTTTAAAAATAAATTAAACAATGAAGGAGAATCGTCTTGGTTAGGCAAAGATTTCTTTAAAAAGGACAGTGAAGCAGGAAAAAGAAAAGACTGCATTTCAACGAAATTAAATTAAATGTTCCCACTTCATCAAAAGGGAACATTCAGAGAGTGAAGGGGTAATTCACAAGGACGGAAAGGTAGTGCAGTGGTGCTCCCTCCACTGGAGGACTCACGGACAGAATGTGGTTAGATGGCATCACTGACTCAATGGGCATGAATGTGAACAAACCAGGCGGTGGTGGGGGACAGAGCCCATGGGGTCGCAAGAGGGAGACAGGACTTAGCGACTGAACAGCTGCAGCAACAAGCCACTAAGACAGTGACTGGCAAGCTGATTTTTGTCAAGGAGGAAGAATCTTGAGAAAAGGACCAATACCCATATGAAAAGTGCTCAGCATCCTTACTGTCAGGAAGGTGCAGGTGAAACCACCACCTGGGTGGGGCAGTGAAGATGAAACGGCCCAGAAGCCGACCTGTTGGTAAGGATGTCAGTCTCAGGCAGTCTGCCCCGGATGGGAGTGCAGACTGGGACGGCCCCTTCAGGGAGGAGTCTGGCAGCGTCTCAAAGCCCAACACCTGGTCCACTCAGAGTAACTCCCCTCGCCAGGCTGGCCTCCAGGGACCAAGCGTCTGTGCTCACAGTGGCACTGCTCATAAACAGGAAGGAACCGAAAGCCTGTGGGCAGCAGAGTGAGTGACCCAGGTAACCCCCGCCCCCAGGCTACAGTGCACGGGAGACTCGTGTGCATGGTGCGGAGCGAAGGAAGCCCGACCCGGGGGAGACACTTGCAGCAATTCCAAGGTCAGGCCGGCCGCGTCATTGCACCAGGACACAGACGGTGGTTACCTCGAAGGCTGGCAGGGGTGTGGCCAAAGTGGAGGGCACGGGGCGGCCCTCCTGGGGACTAGGAACACCTGAGTCTCCATCCGGTTGCACAGGGACAGCGAACATCAAGGTCACCCCGGTGTGCCCGTAGACGCATGCGCTCCGTTACCTGGACATCATGTCTTTCCACAAAGAAAGAAAGGAGTCAGGCAGCTCCTCTGCATGGACACACAGAGGAAGGGCTGGTGCAGAGTCCCTGAGTGTGGAGAGCTAGGCTGTCCAGCGGCCTCCGGGAGGAAAGCGCCAGGCGGGCAGGGGGCAGCTGTGCTGCAGATGTTGGCAGAGACCCTCTGAGTGCAGAGGGAGGTGGTAGAGGGACAGATGCCCTGAGCAGACGGACAAGAGGGAGCCACGGAGCCCCCACACTGAACGGCGGCCAGCATTCATCACACACCTGAATTTAGAAGTCCATCCCTTGCAGCCACTCACTGGCCCCTCACTTGACTAGGTGGGTCTGTGCATCCTCCATGAGGTGTTCATGGAGACAGCGTTAGGAGCGGATCATGGACTCAGGAAAGCAGGGCTGTTACAGCTTACCCCAGTGGGCCCCCGTGTTTGCACCCCGCATGCCAGAGGCTGCACCGTGATCCTCTGAGCAGACTGGTTCCAGGAGTCCCATCACCCCTGGCTTGTGGGACCCCACCCGCTGGGATGGGAGGTCTGAAGCCACCCTGCTCTCTGCCTCACCGGATACGCGCCCTTTCAGTCAAGGTGCTGGGATGTCCTGCCCCCAGAGGGGACCACGCTGCTTCTGCCTCTGCCTCGTCCAGGCCAGGACACCTGCCTCTGCCAGCCCGTTGCCTTCCTGCCCAAGGCTGAAGGCAGCTCTGCCTAACAGTCAACTCTCCTCCAGTGCCCGGAGCTCACATCCCAGGGGCAGGCCTCAGGGGTCTGGCAAGGGCCTGCATCTCCATTCTTCTGCAGCAGGGCCTATTCCTGGAGGGCCCCACACGCCAGAACAACCACAAGAGTGGATACAGGAAAAGCAGAAAGGAGGTTGTAAACACTGGACGGCAAGCCGGGACCTGGCAGGCTGGAGCTGATGTCAGGGCAGGACCCTGAGGTCACAGCTGTGTCACAGCACAGTGTGATTGTTCTGCATCATGGTGGCCCCAGGCCACCAAGACAAGGCCACCCCATGGCCAGCATCCTTGGTGAAGCAGGCAGAGAGGTTTGTCATCTCCTTGAGGGGCTTGTGTGTTTGCAAATGTCATGTTCACGAAGTTTCAGTTAACCAGATAGCTCAGTTTTATGGAGGGTCTTTTCTTCAGTGGACGGGGCAGGGGGGTCGTTAGTGGGCTGCACTGTTTGTGATGGTCATTCAGCTCTTTGTTTCGGCACCTCTGGTTTGGCCTAGATGCTTTCACTGTTTAATTAGAGGACTTTGAAATCTTTTTTCTAACAGAAAGAGAAATGTTGCTGAACGAGACTGATGGTTCAGCACTGAATAAACGAGAACCCTTCCCCTGAGAACCAGGCCTGCACCTGCCACGTGTCTTCCCTGGGAACTTGGAGGTAAGAAGGGACTGGTTGCTTTCCAAGAAGCAAGATGTGCTTGGGAATTTCAAATTTCTTGCTGACTAAGGTGTGTATAGTTAAGGCTATGGTCTTTCCAGTAGTCATGTACTGATGTGAGAGCTGGACCATAATGAAGGAAGAACACTGAAGAAATGATGCTTTCGAACTGTGGTGTTGGAGAAGACTCATAAGAGTCCCTTGGACTGCAAGGAGATCAAACCAATCAATCTTAAAGGAAATCTACCCTGAATACTCATTAGAAGGACTGATGCTGAAGCTGAAGCTCCAATCCTTTGGCCACCTGATGCCAAGAACTGACTCATTGGAAAAGACCCTGATGCTGGGAAAGATTGAGGGCAGGGGGAGAATAGGGCAGCAGAGGATGAGATGGTTTGATGGACATGAACTTAGTTATGCAAGCTCTGGGAGATGAGAGACTGGGAGGCCTGGCGTGCGCAGTCCATGGGGTCACAAAGATTTGGACACGACTTAGCAACTGAACACCACCACCAACAAAAATGAATGGCTTCATGTTTTCTCTTTTCCAAAAAAGAAAAAAATTTAAAAATTTTGTGTTTGTCTACACTAGGTCTTTGCTTTGGCGGGTGGGCTTCTCACTGCAGTGGCTTCTCTTGCTGTGGCGCACACGTTCGCGGGCAGGTGGGCACAGTGGCTGTGGCGTGAGGGCTTAGTTGCCCCACGGCCTGTGGCATCTTCCCAGACGTGGGATCGAGCCCATGTCTCCTGCATTGGTAGGCAGATTCTTAACCAATAGTCCACCAGGCAATTCCTCATCAAGCTTTCTCTTGATGCTTCCTTTAATCTTCTTCCTTCAGATATATATATAAAAGACTTCTAAGTAGGGATTTAACCAAATTACATCTAAAACGGTCTGGAATTCAATTCTCAAAGTCTCAGGTATTCCCCAATTTTTGTGAGTCTGGGCACCTGAGCAGACTCCCAGGCCCCAGAGTCAGGGGCTCCTGGCAAAACACACAGCAAAGCAGCCTGGGTTCCTTTTCATGTATCCAAACAGCTCCACGCAGTCACGTTTAAATTAAGATTCTATGAAGGAGAAGGGTCCATTTGGGGCTGCTTATGGCTGCTGGTAAATGAAAATACGTCAGCATTTTCTTCCAAATGTGTATTTGAAATTCACAAGCATTTGCATTTCTCATCAGTGACACAAGCCAGGGGGACACAGGTGAAGAAATCTTTAGTGGAGGTCTAAGGACTTCAGGGAGCAGAGCCTTGACTTAACAGCAGGTGCAAAACCAGACCCAGATTTCCTCTCCCTTCCTGTGGGACCTGACCAGGTGAGGTGGACTGTTCATTGCTGTTGTTCTCTCTGGAGGATGAATTTGGCCTCCAACACTATCGGGATACAGGTGACTGAGGAGAGGGCACCCATGATAAATTTCAGTCTAGCGGACAGGGAAGCTGTGTTGAATGGGTGAAACTTTGGTCCAGGTGGTGGGCTTGGTGTGGAAGCTGAAAAAGAGTGAGATGCCATTTTGGGTGGAAAATGCTGGTAACTGGCATGACTATTGTCCAAACTGAAAATATGGATGCTCTCCAAGATTGAAAACATCAAGCATCTTTTCTGACCAGAAATAATGCCTGGCACACAGTAGCTCTGCAATAATCTTTGGAACGAACTGATGAAAAATCAAATCCACAGAGGAAACGTCTTTCCAAGCTAACCAGAGTCCATTTTGCAGGTGTCACCATGAACCGGTGCACCCAGGAGTGGGCAGATGTTTTCCAGAAAAAGCCAACTAGGAAATCCTTTAGGCTTTGCGGGTCAGACGGCCTCAGTCACAACCATTCGATGCTGCTGCTGTAGTAAGAAAGGACCAGAGACAGTATGTAGACAAATGGGTGTGGCTGTGTGCCAATAAAACTTTAAGAAAACAGACGGAAGCTGGAAGGGGCCCACGGGCCATGCGTGTGACCCTCTGTATGAGATGGACTCATCACCTCTACAGGATAGAGACAGCGCCTGTGTATTCTTTCAGGACCCAGAACTGGATATTTAAGTTAAGTACAAATGTGTTAGAATTGCCCCTCCCAAAGGGAGCCGTCCTACACTGCTGGAGAGAAGGCAAGCTGGTGCAACCGCTGTGGAAAACAGCACAGAGGTTCCTCAGAAAACTGAAAAAAAAAGTCACTGTGTGATCCAGCAACACATTCCTGGGCATTTCTCCAGACAAAACTCTAGTTTGAAAGGATACAAGGCTCCCAGTGTCCACAGCAGCGCTATTTACAATAGCTAAGACATGGAAGCAACCTAAGTGTCCATCGACCCGTGAATGGGTGAAGAAGATGTGGTGCACACACACACAACGCAATACGACTCAGCCATGCAAAAGAGCAAGACAATGCCATTTGCAGCTGCAAGGCCATTTGCATCCTGCCATTTGCAGGATGGACCTGGAGATGACCAGACTAAGCGAAGTAAGTCAGATAGAGAAAGACAGTACCATGTGATAGCACTTATATGTGGAATCTAAAATACCACACAAATGAACGAGTCTGTGAAACAGAGACAGACTCACAGACGCAGAGAGCAGACTTGCGGCTGCCGAGGGCAGGAGTGGGGAGGGCTGGAGTGGAGTTTGGGGTTAGCAGATGCAAACGGTGGCACTTAGAATGGATAAACAGCACCGTCCTGCTGGGCAGCCCAGGGAACTGTAGTCACTACCCTGTGATAAGCCGCAATGGCTAAGAATGTGTAACTGAATCACATTGCTGCACAGCAGAAATAAAACATAGTAAATCAACTACAATTTTAAAAAGAGAAGAAGAAAAACTGCCTCTCCCTTTCCTTCTTGTACTTGAAATTTTTTTAATGTTGTCAAATTACTCTGCATTGTGTTAGAGGTCAGTTGAAGGGCTGAAAGCCTTTCTTGGCTCCAGAAGGAAGAACGTGTGCAATCTTTCCTAACTTGGATCTGAGAGCTGTGGTCTAGTGAGCGGCCACCAGGGGGCAGCCAGGACACACAGGAGACGACAGCTTTGCAGGAAGAAGCAGAGTAGAGCCCAGCATCTTGAAGGGCGGCACCGTCCCAGGTCGCATTGTGTGCACTCTTGGGCTGCAAGACCTGGGATCCAGGATGGAAAACGCTGCACCAGAAGCCTTCTTCTGCTGCCACCCTCTGCAGACAGTTTGCTGATATGCATTAACATGCATGCATGCTGCTGCTGCTGCTAAGTCGTGTCTGACTCTGTGCGACCCCATAGACAGCAACCCACCAGGCTCCTCTGTCCACAGGATTCTCCAGGCAAGAATACTGGAGTGGGTTGCCATTTCCTCCTCCAACTTGTGCATACAAATACTTAATTCTAAATATGTAAATGTGATGTCCTCCGGACTAGACCAAGAAGCCTGGGATCCTAGGACAGCAAGCCAATATTGCTTTGGGCCTCATTACTTAAATAATTAACCTCAACGTTTGTTTAGGGGAGAGGTCAAGTGCTGTGAGGGGCACGTGGCAGTGCCGAGCCTCACCTGGATGTTGTTGTTGTTTAGGCGCTAAGTCATGTCTGACTCTTTTGTGACCCCATGGGCTGTAGCCCCCCAGGCTCCTTTGTCCATGAAATTTTTCAGACAGTTATACTGGAGTGGGTTGCCATCTCCTTCTCCAGGGGATCCTCCTGACCCAGGGACTGAACCCATGTCTCCTGCATTGTCAGGTGAATTCTTTACCACTGAGGCATGGATGTATATCATCACAAAATAGAACAAAGAGAAAAAGAATACTCCCCCCTCTCTTGTCAGTCTGAGGGTGCAGCTCCTCGTCCAAGTCCTCCCAGGCTGACTTAGAACGTTGCCTCCTATGCACAGCCCTTATCACATTGGATTAAAGTGATTTTTAAATAGCTTTATTTAATTTCACTGTGCTGTTGCCGTGTGGGCTTTTTTCTAGTTGCAGTGATTGGGGGGCTACTCTCTAGCTGCAGCTCACAGGCTTCCATTGCGGTGGCATCTCTTGTCATGAAGCAGCAGGCTCTAGGGTGCATGGGCTTCGATAGTCACAGTGAGTGGGCTCAGTGGTTGCAGTTCCCGAGCTCCAGAGCACAGGCTCAATAGTTTAGTTGCTCCTCAGCACGTGGGGTCTTCCTGGATCAGGGGTTGAATTCGCGTCTCCTGCACTGGCAGGCAGGTTCTTTACCACTGAGCCACCAGGGAAGCTCCAGTTCCTTCTCCTAATGGTCTGAACCTTTCCCTTCCAATCTCCATGACACCCTTTGTAGATTTTTGCTTCTCTGTGTTGATACTGAATATTTAGACTCACAAGTGACTCCTGGCTCCATGAGAATTTGGGGTAAAGCAGGAGAGTGCCCCTTGAGGGACTCCTCTGTCCTGGGTTCAGCAGCCCTACCCCCTTCTCCAGTGACCAGCAGGCTCAGGGAGTCGGCCAGTTGGAGGCAAATCCCTCCCCACTCTGAACCAGTTTTAGGTTGAGATTTCCTTCTTTATTCTTCTCATGTTTTCCAAACTTGCCAAAACCTGGAAGAAGCTGTCTAGAAGCCAAGTGGAGGGGAGGGATTGATTTTGACCTGGGGCCAGGAGGTGCAGGAGGCCTCCCAGGAGAGGGGTTGGGGGTCTGGCCGTGACACCAGCATGCAGACCACCAGGGCCACTGAACCTCCCGGGGCCCCCTGGCCAAACCCCCGGCTGGGCGAACGGTGAAGGGAGTGCTTCAGGAGACCCCAGTGAAGCAGGTCATGGGCTGCACCCGGCAAAAGCCACACGGCTCCAGGGCAGCCAGCGCAGGTGGTCATCTGAGACCCCGGCCACTCCAGCAAACTGCCCAGTGCATCCAGATGCAGCTCACCCCGCAGGCAGGCCCAACTCTGGGTGCCCAGAGCTGAGATCCTACCTGGCACTGCAGCTGCTCCTCAGGTTGGCACCTTGCAAACAGTACAAACAGCCGCACCCTCTGTCTTCCCTGCAGCTGGCTCACACGCGGCGCCATGAATGTGCCCCTTATCTGTGACTACGGCTCGGGCTTCAGCAAGGTGGGCTTCGCGGGGACAGAGGCACCCCTGGCCGTGTTCCCAACCATCCTCGGGAAACTCCGCCACGAGGTGAGTGCCAGGCGTCCTCCCTGGGGGCCGCAGCCCCTCCCCAGCTAAGATTCAAAGGGCCTTGAGCCTTGTCTTAAGACATCCCACCAAGAGGACCTGGCTCAAGATCGCTACACATTGCTTCATCTTTTGCTTTGTGTTGCTTTGCTCAAGCTGCTGGGACAAAGGCCCACAGCCGGGGCAGCTTAAACACCAGACAATTACTCTCTCCAGGCGTGGAGGCTGGAATCCCAGACCCAGCTGTGGGCAGGGCCGGTCCTCCTGAGGCCCCCTCCTGGGTGTGCAGACAGCCGTCTCCTCCCTGTGTCCTCACAGGGTCGTCCCTCTGTGTGTCTGTGTCCTGACCTCCTCTTCTTATAAGGACACCAGTCCTGTGGGTCTAGGGCCCACCCTCGTGACCTCATTTTACTGTAATCACCTCTTTAAGGGCCTGGCTCCCGATACAGCCACACCCTGAGGTCAGGGCTTCAGCACAGAGTTTTCTGGGAGGGACGCAGTTCAACTGATAACATGCTTTAAGCAGTGATGAAAGTGTGCTTTCTTGGGGGAGGGGAAGGAAGCACCAGCCTTGCCCTGTCTGAGCCCCTTCTCTCTGAGGCCATCCCCTCCCTCCTTCTGTGTCTCCTGGCTGCCCCTCCAGCCGCGTCCCCTGGAGCCAGATGGGCTCGTCCTGTGCATCCAAGAAGCAGAGAGAGGAAGGGGGGGGGTAGGGGGGGCGGGGGGGGGCGGGCGCAGGAAGAGGCAGGGCTGCCAGAGTCAGAGGCAGGGGGACCTGTCGGGTGTGCGGGTTTCCTTGGGGCCTGAGCCACCCGACCTCCCGGAAGAGCCGCCCAAGCTCCCCATGTCTAGCCTTTGTTGCTAGTGGTGGCAGCTGACTTCCGGTCCCGTGGGCTTGGGAGTCTGGGGTGGTGCGAACACTGGAGATAAGAAAAGGCTGCAAGAGCCCTGCTTAATCCACTTACTGCGGCTCAGCTGGGTGAGAGAGGGGTCCCGACACCCCTCCAGGCTGCCCTCCCAACGCACAGCTGCAGGCAGAGCTCCGGCCACCGTGACAGCCACCGGTCAAGGCCAGGAAGGAGCAGACTGTCTGTTGGCCCCTGCCCTCCTTCCGCCGTGTCCCCAGAAGCACCAGCTTGGCCAGGGGCCTCCCCTGGCTCCTGCCTCCCAACGGTTTGGGACCTTTGAGCCCTCTCTGCTGTCCACTCTCTCTCGGAAACTAAACTGTCTCTGAATAATTCCCCACCAGCCTCAAGAGGATGGAAAAGCATTTGCCTCCCCCCTCGCCCACCCTGCTTTGTAGGGGTTTATCTACTCAACAGTTGGGAGGGGGGAGTGGGAGTTAGCTGGGGGTGCGTGGCGGAGGGAGGCTTATACTTCATCTGTTGTAGCTGCTGCTGGGTTAGTGCCCTGGGGAGGCTGTGACGAGGGCTGCTGTCTTGGTGCCGAGACAGCGTAACTTCGGATCCTCCTGGTTCTGGAGCCGCAGGTCCAGAATCAAGGTGTTGTCGACGGAAGCAAAGAGACAAACCAGCACAGCCTCAAAGCTGAGAATTCTGTTTTGTTCGGTAGACTTACGGAGGGACTTCGGTCCAGTAGACAGGCTCTCAGGTCGCTCTGAGGATCTGCTCTGCAGGGTAAGGGAGGAACCAGGGGATATAGGGGTTTTTGTGATGAAAACCAGGTAGTCGATACATTACAAGATTGCTCTTAGTTAAGGAAAAGCACATATCTCAAGTCAATAAATTTAGCGGTCTTCTCTATACGGGAAGAGGCAAGAGTCTGGGCTCGTTGGAATCATTCCTTTGATATGCACTTCGACCGTCTGGTGAAGAACCCGCCTGCCAATTCAGAGATGCAGGTTTGATCCCTGGGTCGGGAAGATCCCCTGGAGAAGGAATAGGTTGCCCACTCCAGTATTCTTGGACTTCCCTGGTGGCTCAGACAGTAAAGAATCCACCGGCAATGCAGGAGACCTGGGTTCAATCCCTGGGTTGGGAAGATCCCCTGGAGAAAGTAATGGCAACCCACTCCAGCAATCTTGTCTGGAGAATCCCATGGACAGGGAGCCTGGTGGGGTACAGTTCATGAGGTTGCAAAGAGTTGGACACAACTGAGCGACTAGCGCTTTCAGCTGTCTGGGGCCGGCATCTGCTTTTCTCCATCCCGAGTCCCCTGTGGGTGCACAGTCGGGGGGCTTGTTGGCCGCGACACCCTCTGTTTACTTATACAACAGGTGACAGCGTGTTGCAGGACCACATTTTCCAGGGTCTGGGGGAGGGTCCTCCCGGCGTCTTCCCACTTCCGGTGGCATTCACGGCCTGAGGCTGGATCTCTGCGGCGTGTGGCTCCGTCATCACGTGGCTTCTCTCTCCTCCTTCCCCTTCTCTGCTCACTCTCCCTTCCCTTCTCATAAGGACACTTGCCACTGGGTCTCCCTGCCCTAAATCCAGCCGCATTCCAGATCCCTAAATGAGTCACATCGGCAAAGACCCTGTTCCCAAGCAAGGTCGCGCTCATGTGGGTTCTGGGGCCTACACGTGGACCTATCTCAGGAACTGCCATTCAAACCTCTGCTCTGCTCTGATGCTGGAGCTGGGGCTCCTCTACCAGCCGGCCTCTGAGAGGTTGTGCAAGTAGGAGGCACCAAAGCCACTCGGAAGGCGGCAGGAGGGGCAGGCTGCCTGCTTTCCCACACTGTTCAGCCCACTACCCCCCAGCAGCAGGCAGCCCTCATCCTCCCCTCCATCCAAGGATCGCCCTGCGGCCCCAGGAGAGCCCCTCCCAGCCCTGAGGGACCTCCTCTGAGCCTTTGTTCTGCAAACCCACTGCCGGGTTCTTCCCACAGTCAGGCGGCCTCCAGGGGGTCCTACTCTCTGCCTTTCTTGCGCTTTCAGACTCCCAGCGCGGTGTAACCGCCTCCCTGTACTCCGTCCCTCTGTTTGAAGCCCTCAATGTGACATCTCTTGCCCCAACAGGTGTGATCATTTGTCCTGCAAGGTCAAACTTAACACTGAACCTAAAGCGGTGGGAAAGGGGGTTCAAGAGGGAGGGGTTATAACTAACGCTGATTCATGTTGATGTATGGCAAAAACCATCACAATATTGTAATTATCCTCTAACTAAAAGAAAGAAATAAAGAAATAGCCTAAATCCTAAAAAAAAAAAAAAAAATTAATGTTGGCCCACAGAACAACATGCTACAGCCCCAGGGAGGGTGTAATACCTGTTCACTCTACAAAGAGGTTCAATGAGAAACAGTGCAGGTTACATACCTGGGGAGGCACAAGATTACTGCAAAAAAGTTCAAATTCCTCACCAAAATGGCACCGTGTGACCAAGACGAATGATCAGGCAGCAAACCCTCTATCGGAACCGCAGCCTACTGGGTTCTCAGTCTTCGTGTTCTGTAAGGCATCTTGGTGCCACCTGTCCGGGCTTCGGGCAAGTCCCTGGTGAAGCTTCTGCCTCCAAGAGGGGTCGGCACATGGCAGGATGCTCCGCATGGGCTCATTTCCATCTGTGCCAACCACACCATGGTCCCTCCCGGGCCCTTCTGTGTGGCAGCAGGAGGGCAGGGAGACCCCTCGTGGGGGACCTCTGGCCATGGAGGGGTGGGACAGGCTCTGCCCAGAGTCACGCAACCACTGTAACCAAAGCAGCCGTCAGACCCGAGCTCCATCCACATTGAACCAGGACAAGGCTGCCTCTTCCTCATTCCCACAGGCACCCCTGGTTCCTCTCCCTTCTCATGAAGGTTGGGCTGAGCTGAAATCTGCCCCTTGTGTCAGCGGATACTTTCGGTTTATAAAATGTTTTCCGAGCCACAGACTTACTAGACTTCATCCCTGGCAACACTGTGGCCGGCCACTGTCACACCAGCCAGAGAAGGAAGCGGAGCTCAGACAGAGCAGACTCCATGCGTGAGGCGCACGGCCTCTTCCACCTAAAATACAAATTCCTGAGATGGAAGAGCTCTGTGCGGAGGAGCTGTGGTGCTCCCTGAGGGGCCTTTCTCTGAAATCCGCTGCAGCAGGGCAGCCTGGCACCACCAGGCCGTTGGATCACCAGCATCATTGCCGCATGCACCATCGCAGCCTGGCACCATGCAGCATGGCCCGCGTGCACCAGCACACCACCGCAGCCCCCTGCCTCCACACCAGCACCAGCCTGCCCCGGGACACCAGGGCCGTGCTGCCCACAGATGACTCGTAGCCAACAACGGAGCACGGCAGGGACAGCCAGGCAGACCCACTTCTGGGAGACACGAATGAATGAATGACCCTGATGAATGACTTTGGCTCAAGGACTCCTCCAGGTCGCCCATCCAGCCTGCTGTCCTGGCCTCAGAATCGGACGACAGCCTGTGTCTCTCCTCATCTGCGTGTTCCCGAATAAAATCCTTGTACTGTTCATCTCCTCTTGGTGTCTGGTTCTTGGTGGACTCAGATTAACACAGAGCTGACTCTCAGATTGTTTCCAAATGATGGAATGCATGGTTTAACCTGCATGAAAGTAGATTTGTCTTCCCCCAAATAACGGATTATATTAAATTGGAGACTCGCCCTGCTTACTTTCCAAAGCAAAGATAGAAGCCAGTGTGTCCGCCCCCACCCCCACCTCCAGAGCTCCTTCCTTCCCACCCCTCTCTCTGTGGCCTTAGTCTCCTCACCTACAAAGCGGACAAGAGCCCGTCCCAGCAGGGGTTCCTGGGTGCACCTTCTGCTTGCTGGTCATCTGCTGAAACCCCTTAGCAGCATTTTGACACAGTGTGGGGGTCTGAGGGGGCCACCAGCAGCAGTGCTGTGACCCGGAGTGGTCCCGGCATCACGCTGGGGCTCCCCGCCGTCCACTGTGCACCCACAGACCCAAGTCAAGGGAGATGCTGCTGAGGGCAGACGTGGCCTGGCCTGTGTGTTTCAGAAGCTGTTGGTGGGAATGGAGGAGGAAGACTGGTTCATTGGAAATGAGGTTCCGAAAAACCAAGGGAAACTCAACCTCTTATACCCCGTCTCTAGGGCTGCCATCACCAACTGGGACGACATGGAGAAGGTAGGCGGCGGCTGCTGTTGGGTGGGCTGTGCTCAAGGGCCCCCACCAATGCCTGGGGTGGCCTGCTGCCCGGCACCTCAGAAGGGACGTACAGACAACATCCAGGGCTCTCCCGGCATCTCCCGGCTCTGGGTCTCTGGAGATGCTACATCGCAGTACTCACCATACAGGTCTTAGAACCACAGACCTGGGCCTGAATCCCGTCTCCATCACGCATGACCTGCATCATTTTGGACCCGTAATTTGGCTCTCTAGTCCTCAGTTTCCTAATCTGTAGGAAAGGGATATAACTTTTCCTACCATGTAACACTGATGTGAGAATTAAAGGAGACAATGGATTAAAAAAAAATCTGAAACATGCTCCACACTTATTAAGATGACTGTTATCTTAAAAACAAATAAACACCTCACCCCTCACCCTCCACCAAATGACAAATGTTGGTGAGAATGAGGAGTCAGAAATTTGGAATTCTCAGACACTCTTGGTGGGAATGTAAAACAGTGCAGTCACTATAGGGAACAATACGGTGATTCCCCAAAATCATGCTAGAATCACCGCGAACGTGAGCGTGCTAGTCACCCAGTCGTGTCCGACTCTTTGAGACCCTGTGGACTGTAGCCCACCTGGCTCCTCTGTCCATGGAATTCTCCAGGCAAGAGTACTGGAGTGGGTTTCCATTCCCTTCTCCAGGAAACCTTCCCAACCCAAGGATCGAACCCAGGGTATCCTGTAGATCAATCAGTCTCCAGAAGATTTTTGCTGTCTGAGCCACCAGGGAAGCAATCCCCCTTCACAGTGAATCCCCAAAGACTTGGAAGCAAGGCCAGGAAGAGATATTTGTACACGTGTGTTCATAGCAGTAAGATTCACAGCAGCTAAAAGGTAGACATGATCTAAGTGTCCTTCAGTGAATGACTGGACGCACGCAACGTGGCCCTTCCACACAGTGGAATTGTATCTGGTCTTTAACAGGAAGGAAATCCTGACACAGCTACAACGGGGGTGAACCTTGAGGACAGGATGCTCAGTGAAATGGGGCAGTCACAGAAGGACAGTAACGTACGACGCCACTTCTATGAGGACCGAGGGTCATCCAATTCATGGAGACAGAGAGTGGGAGGTTGGGGACCAGGGGCTGGGGGAGGGGATGGAGAGTTAGTGTTTACTGGGACAGAGTGTCAGTTCGGGGAGATAGAAAGTTCTGGAGATGGACGGAGGCGATGGTTGTGCGACAGTGTTCATGCACTTACTGCCCTGGACTGCACAGCTGGAAGAAGCTTACAGTGGTGAAGTTTGCACTCCGTGTATCTTTGTTATTGTTGTTCAGTCGCTCAGTCGTGTCTGACTCTTTGTGACCCCATGGATTGCAGCACACCAGGCCTCCCTGTCCCTCACTATCTCCCAGAGTTTGCCCAAGTTCATGCCCATTGAGTCGGCGATGCCATCCAACCATGTCCAGTGCAGTATGGATGGGATGGACACAGCTGCCTTGAACCACTCTCTCAGTAGCTGAGGGCTCTGTATGTAGTTGAACAGGATCACATTGCCGTGGACGATGCGTTAACTATCCAAGGCTTAAGGTCATCCCGACACGGAGTGGCTGGAAACAGGGATGGTCACCGGTTACCTCCCACAGTTTCCGTGGGCCAGGAACTCGGGGGCAGCTTAGCTGGGTGGTTCTGGCTTGATTCTCATGGGGTTGCAGGCAGGTGTTGGCTGGGGCTGCAGCGTCCGAAGGCTCAACTAGAGCCGGAGGACCCATTTCTGAGATGCTGCTCTGCAGGGCCAGCAAGCGGGCCCCTCTCGACGTGGCCTCTCTGTGGGGCCTCCCTGCGGTCCTCACGGCCCGAGGCTGGCCTCCTCCTGGGTGGGAAATGGTAGGGGCCGGGGTGGGGGCTGCGGGGCGCTGACAGTCGCCCCCCTCTCTCGTCAGATCTGGCACTATTCCTTCTACCAGATGCTCCACGTCGCCCCAGAGCAGCACCCTCTGCTGATGGCAGAGCCGCCCTTGAACTCCATATCCAGTAAAGAGAGACTGTCACAGGTAAGAGGCCAGGAGGGGAGCTCGGGGGTCAGGGAGCAGGCTGGTGGAGGGCGGCAGGGGCCCCTCCCCAACCTTGGGAGAGACAGAGACGCCAGCGAGACCTGACCCTTTCGGTATCAGCAAGAGTGACAGCTTCCACCAGAGGGCTCACAAACCATCGAGCACAGGTAAGCTGTTGAAGCTGGATGGTTTCATCTGGACCTGCAGCCACGCTACGTGCAGGGCGCTTATGTGCCCCTTTGGGCAGGCAGGGAAACTGGGGCTTCCAGGAGCCGAGGCAGTCGTTGGCTGAGGTTGCACAGCGAGTGGCCTGTGGACACACCCAACCCCCGGGATCTGTGTTTGCAGTGTGTTCTCAGCATTGATGCCCGGTGTGTCCGGCCTGCGGGTCTAAGCCTGACTTAAAAGCTCCAGGGCCTCCTCCACCTCTAGGCCTCACCCCTGGCTTGCCCCGCAACCCCAAGGAGTGGGTGATGTGTGCTGGTTGGATTGCCTCAGCTTGAACTGGGTTGAACTGGGTGACGGAGCCCGTCAAGGCTGGTGGGGAAGGGGATGCACCCCCAGTGCAGATGGCAGAGCCCTCCTCAGGGCTGGTATGGGGTCCAGGTGGGGCAAGAGCCGCAACGGCTGCCTAGTGAGGACGTCAGCGAGCTAATGAAGCAAGCAGCCAGGTTCTGCCACCTGGCTCGGACTCCTGGAGCCCAGCGGCGCTTCCTGCGGTGAGTGGTGACCCAGCAGGCATGCCCAGCGGCCGGAGGCACCACCTGCCCAGGGAGGAGGTTCCCTCCGCGGCCCAGAAACAGAGCAGCATCCACCGCAGCACAGATGTGAGCCCTGCCTCATTTAACACAGGGCTCGGGGGCTCCCACGAGTCCTCCCCTGCACGTGGGCAGTGGGCCATGCTAGGCACGTGGACTTGGCATAAGCCTCAGTCCTGCCACAGCAGACAGCAGCTTTGAGAATGCCCAGTGCCCGAAGGGGCCCATGTGAGCTGGAGAGAGAAGAGAGAGACAGAAGCATCCTTCCTCCGAGGGAACGCACTGCTCCAGACAGTCTTGTTCAGGGCTCCCCAGGGAAGCAGAACCAGGAGGAGATAGACATTCAGTGGAGGAGACCCACAGAGTCAAGGGATTTAGACCTGTCCCTCCTGAAGGAAACCAACCCTGAATATCCACTGGAAGGACTGATGCTGAAGCTGAAGCTCCAATCCTTGGCCACCTGATGCGAAGAGCCAACTCATTGGAAAAGACCCTGATGCCGGGAAAGATTGAGGGCAGGAGGAGAAGGGGGCGACAGAGGATGAGATAGTTGGATGGCATCACCAACTCAATGGGCAAGAGTTTGACCAAACTCTGGGAGATGGTGATGTACAGGGAAGCCTGGTGTGCTGCAGTCCCTGGGGTTGCAAAGAATTGAACATGACTGAGCAACTGAATGACAACAAGGAGAAATACGTATTATTGTAAAGAGTCAATGAGGATCATGGGAGCCGGCAAGTCCCAGCATCTGCAGCCAGCAGGATGGACCCCAGGACAGCCAGTGGTCTAAGTCAGTCGAAAACCACAAAAAAACTGATGTCCCAGGATTTCCTGAGGGCTCAGTGGTAAAAATCTGCCTGCCAACGAGGGAGACACCGGTTCGATCCCTGATCTGGGAAGATTCCGCATGCCTCGGGCAACGAAGCCCGTGTGCTGCAACTACTGAGCTTGTGCTCCAGAGCTCGGGAGTCGCGCTTACTGAGGCTGCAAACCCTGGAGCCTGGGCTCCACAGCAAGAGAAGCCACAGTAACAAGAAGCTTGTGCTGGCTGCAACTAGAAAACACCCGAGCAGCAACAAAGACCCAGCACAGCCAAAAATAAATAAAATAATAATAAGGAATATATTAGGAAATAAAAAGACCCGATGTCCCAGCTCAAAGGCAGTCAGGCAGGAGGAATGCCCTCTCCTTCAGGGAAGTTCAGGTCTTCTGTTGTAGTCAGCCCTTCAGCTGATTAGATGAGAGCCACCTTCCCTGGTGGCTCAGGCGGTAAAGAATCTGACTGCAGTGAAGGAGACCTGGGTTTGATCCCTGGGTCGGAAAGATCCCCTGGAGAAGGGAATGACTACCCATTCCAGTATTCTGGCCTGGAGAATCCCATGGACTGAGGAGCCTGGCGGGCTACAGTCCATGGGGTCACAAAGAGTCCAACGTGCCTGAATGAGTAACACTTTCACTTTTACGACACTCATTTTGGGAAAAGCAATCTGCTTTGCTCAGTCTGTGGGTGGCGCTAGTGGTAAAGAGCCTGCCTGCCAATGTAGGAGACTTAAGAGACACAGGTCCAGTACCTGGGTGGGGAAGATCCCCTGGAGAAGGAAATGGCAACCCACTCCAGTATTCTTGCTTGGAGAATCTCATGGACAGAGGAGCCTGGCGGGCCGCAGTCCATGGGGCTGCAAGAGTCGGCCACGACTGAGCGACTGAGCACAGCACTTAGCACATGAACTTAATTGCCAGTCTCATCCAGAAACACCCTCAGACACACCCAGACCCATGTTTGACCCAATGTCTGGCCCCCCTGTGCCCAGGCAAGTTGACCAGCCTCACACTAACTGCAGTGCCGGCCACAAGGCCTGGCTCGGGCACTTCCCCACCACCCCCAGGCCTGCTCCCTGCCCTTCTGCCACGACTGACTGTCTCTGAGTTCACTCCCTAATTGTATCAGGATCCCAGCAGGAAACCAAAGGACGCCCACATGGGGTAGCGTTGGTGAGAGTTTATTGAAGAGCCAACAGACATGGGTGAGCCCAAGTCTCAGAACAGGCACAGGAGAGGCTCAGGGCTCTGGGCTGGCAATGAGCTGACACACCCGCCGGGGCTGAGTGGGCAGCCGGAGGGCACGAGCAGCCAGAGGGGCCAGGAGGGAGGGGGCACCAGCAGCCAGAGGGGCCAGGAGGGAGGGGGCACGAGCAGCCAGAGGGGCCAGGAGGGAGGGCGTGGGCACGCCAGCGGCCCAGTGCCTTCTCCCACCTCCTCGTCTCCCCTTCGGGACTCCCACGGGCAGATCCCCGTGGGTCACCCCGGGCAGGGGACCTGGGAGCGCAGCCCAGGATGGAGCAGTGCTGAAGGGCGGGGGCTTCTGCAGACAAACCTGGGCAGCCGGCCGTGGCGGCTGCACTGGGGCCCAGAATGCCCCCTCCCTGCGGACAGGGGGCTTCACACCTGCAGCTCTGCGCCAAGCTCCCCGTCCTGCCCCAGCCTTCCAGCCGGTCCCCTCCCTGCCTTTGGCCCTCCGTCCAGAAGCTGATACAACCGGGTCTCCTCCTGGAGACAAGCAGGCTGAGGATTGCGGGGCTGGTTCTCCTCTGAGAATAAATGTGTATCTGAAGAGGATTTCTGGGGGCCAGGTCCCAGGAGAGAAACCAGTGTGGGGTCAGCCCAGCACACAGGGAAGGGCGTGGGCTGGCATTGAGGCCCCCAAGTGCTGGCCCCGTGACCTCGGGTGGGTGACTGGTCCTCGCGGTGTCCTGGTGCCCCCTCAGAGGATGATAACGGTATCACCCGGGGGCGCCATGGAAATGAGATGAGTTAACTCTGTGAAGCGCTTGTCCCAATGCTTAGCACCATCAAGCACTCACTAAATGCTGGTTCTTGTCCCTAAGCCTCTGTTTTCTCATCTATGAAATGGGAGCTTGACCTCAGGTTCCCTGAAGACCCTTCCAAGCTCTTGCCAGGCCAGGGGGAGTGGAGCTGGTTTTTTCTTGGTGTTTTTAAGGGGAAGGGTCTCTAGCTGAATCGTAAAAGCTGCCCTCCCACCTCCACTAGGATCCAAATTCCAGGATCCAGTTGTGGGGGGAGCCCAAGAATGGCACAGACTCACAGGCTAATCTTCGTGCAGACGTGTGTTCTCACCTCTCGTGGTAAATCATCAAGCCCCCAAACCCTGCTCTGTAATAATCCCCTTAGAGGGTAGCACGCTCTGTGAGTCACACACTCAGTGGTGTGTGTTCCATGTATAATGCTGTTTAAAAAGGCTGTCTTGACCTGGCTTGGGGTCTTGGCTAGAGATGTGTAATGCTGTTTAAAAAGGCTGTCTTGACCTGGCTTGGGGTCTTGGCTAGAGATGTATAATGCTGTTTAAAAAGGCTGTCTTGACCTGGCTTGGGGTCTTGGCTAGAGATGTATAATGCTGTTTAAAAAGGCTGTCTTGACCTGGCTTGGGGTCTTGGCTAGAGGCTGGTTAATTTCCCTCTTGGGCAGCGGGTTAAGCCCACACCCCAACCCTCTGACTGTGGTCCTGTCACACACCCCAGGGCCCTATGCTGCTGCGTCGCTTCAGTCGTGTCCAACTCTGCGACCCCATAGACAGCAGCCCACCAGGCTCCCCCGTCCCTGGGATTCTCCAGGCAAGAACACCGGAGTGGGTTGCCATTTCCTTCTCCAATGCATGAAAGGGAAAAGTGAAAGTGAAGTCGCTCAGTGGTGTCCGACTCTTAGCGACCCCATGGACTGCAGCCCACCAGGCTCCTCCGTCCATGGGATTTTCCAGGCAAGAGTCCTGGAGTGCTATATACCTGCCCTAATTGCTTCAGAGCCGGATACAAGACCGTTAAGGTCTGCTTCTATGCACAGGAGCCCATGACCTTAGCCAAACGAGCTGACCCAAAGGATCCCTTGCAACCTGGCAGACCACCCCGCAGGCCACCGGTGCTCTGTCCCCGACAGCTCCCGCTCACCCTGTTCCTGGTGTACTCCCGTCCCACCCCCACGGCGCAGCCTGGTGCTTGTCCCTGGTTTGGAGCTGCACGTGACGAAGCCTGCCTGCCATCCATCCGAGTGACACCACGGTGAGTCCCGCCATCAGAAGAACCGATACAATTTCCCTGCTGGGCCAGCGGTTAAGAATCCTCTTGCCAACGCAACCACAGGCTCAATGGGGACACAGCTTCGATCCCCGGTCCGAGAATATTCCACATGCCGTGGGGCAGCTAAGCCCGTTCACCACAGCTACTGAGCCCGTGTGCCTGCAGCCCGGGCTCTGCAACAAGAGAAGCCACCGCCACGAAACTAGAGAGGAGCCCCCGCACCCAGACCAAAGCCAGCGTGCAGCAAACCAGCCCAGCCAAAAAAAGAAAAAAGAAAAAACCAAAAGGAAAAGATTTAGGAAGGACTTGAGGGAACTTAAAAAAAAAAAGAACCCGTAGTCCTGTGGACACAGTGTCACCATCTTGCTGGGAAATTGTTCACTCACCCCACCAGGGCCACAGAGGCGGTGCCCGGCGTGCTCTGCAGCCTGTGCCCCACTCCTGCCACCTGTTCCCTCACGTTCTTGCCCGCTGGGCGCTCATGTGGATGGGGTTGGGGGGATCCTACGTCACACCCATCAGGGGGCCGCCACCGTGGGCCATAAACACGAGGCTCTGCCTCCTCTGTGCGTTCCTTCTCCCCGTACATGGCACCCAGGAGAGATTTCCTGACCAAGCCATGTCTGGACTAAGTGCCTGGCCTGTTAGTTGACACACAATAGCCATTAGCTTTCATTGCTCCATCGTGATGAAACAAGCGAGTTGTCCCAAGTCCAAGTGTCGGAATTTCGATGACGTCTGGAGACGGGAGGCCCTGGGACCTGGCCTTTGCTGTGGTGCTTGCGC
Organism: Bos javanicus; assembly: GCF_032452875.1. Classification (NCBI taxonomy): domain Eukaryota; kingdom Metazoa; phylum Chordata; class Mammalia; order Artiodactyla; family Bovidae; genus Bos; species Bos javanicus. Next base: position 48,621,943 of record NC_083896.1, on the reverse strand, counting down.
TGGGACACACCTCTCCTCCAGCAAAGAAACTATACAACACCAAAAATAGCTGCGTGCATGTGCACTGGGGACAAATTTCGGACCAAAAGATACAAAGAGACTGAAAAACTCAACTGCCACTTCTGAAGAGCTTGCAAAAAAAAAAAAAAAACTGACAGAAAGTGGGTAGTGCTGGCAGAAGCAGGGCCCTGCGGGTGCCCCCTGCCCTCAGCACCACGGAGGGGCGGGCAAGCCACCTACACCACTCCTCTGCTCACCCCTGGACATACCCTGAGCCTCCCCCGCGTAAGGACGCAGCTCATCCCCACTCAGGGGCAGCCAGGCACCTGCTGCTTGTTCTTGCCACGCCCCCTTCACAACAGGGACCCCGATCGAGCCTTGCCTGAATGTCTTGTCTGGCCTCTGATCGATTTCTACTGACTGGGGAAGGCCAGTACCCTGGTCGGCATGGGTCTGCCCACCCTCGGAGAGAGGAAAGAAGGGTGTACTCAGTGGAGGGACAGGCAATGGCTTCTCAGAAGCTTTGGCAGTCTGTGTTTTCCCCACCGTGAGGAAACGGTGGCTTACAAGATGGCGTGATGCCCTCTAGCAGGCCCTGAGACAGCACAGAAGGCGCTCACCCTTTGGTACCTGGGAAGGGTGTGGCCCGTTCTGTAGACGGGGAGACAGGGTGTCACAGAGGTCGTCAGGGCAGGGCTGGGATGAAGAGGGGCGTTCCTGACCCCGCTGTCTGGATCCCTCTGGGGGAGTCATGTTCCTCTGGCCAGAGGGATTCGTGTGCGCACGGAATTTAGGCAAACCGCCCCCTGACTGCTTCCACGCCTCTCGCAGATCCTGTTTGAGACCTTCAGTGTGCCTGCCTTATATTTAGCCAACCAAGGAGTCCTTTCTCTCTATGCTTCTGGCCACACCGCTGGTGAGTGGCCCCGAGGAATCCCGCCCCTGAGAGCCCAAGCCCACACCCAGCCCATCCCTTTGGCTGCCCACTCCCTTTCACCAAATAAGAAAAGAAAAGAAAAATGCATAAAAGCCACTTACGAGCCCTTTTCATCCCTCCTGGTTGAACTCCCGCCCGCCTCCTGCACTGAGCACTTTTTTCCTGAGCATCTTTACTGAGGTATGATTGGCATGTACTGAACTGCAGTGCGCACAGCTGGATACACCTTGAGGTGTGAATACACTCTGAACCCACCCCCAAGTCAAGAGGACGGACTTGTCCATCACCCCCAAACACTCCCCTCCCCCACCACACGCTGCCTCCTCCGGGTGTCTGTCCCCACACGTGGGTCTACATCTTCTGCAGTTTCGTAGAAGTGTCATTATGCAGTGGGTACCCTTTCCTGTACAGCTTTTTACACTCAACGGGATTATCTGGAGACTCATTCGCGTTGTGGTTTGTATCAACGGTTCATCCCGTGCTGCTGCTGAGTAATGCTCCTTTGGGTGAGTGCCCACACTTCATCCATTCACCCAGGAATGGCCATCTGGGATGTTTCCAGTTGGGGACCCTTATCGATAAACTTTCTGTGGACATTTGTATACAGGTGTCCATCTGTGTACATTTGCACGGACACTTGTTTTCATTTCATTTGGGCAAATACCTGGAAGGGAGGTGACTGTGCTATATGGTAGGTGGACGTTTAACTTTTTAAAAACTCGGCCGGGCTAGTTGCAGCGTGGTGTTCCGCGGGCCATTCTGTGTGGTCCCACATAGCTGTTGTGAGGCGCCTGGTTCCTCCAGGGCCCTTGATGGGGTCAATCTGTCATTTCTGCTTTTGAACAGGTGTGCAGCGGTATCTCATTGTGGTTTTAACCGGCATTTCCCTGAAGACCAATCAGATTGAGCATTTTTCATGTGTTTATTTACCATCCGTAGATCTACTTCAAACTGTTCAATTTTGCCCAATTTTTTATTGAGTTGTTTATCTTTGAGCTTTATGAATTCTTTTTGTATTCTGGGTACAAGTCTTTTATCAGACAGAAGTTTTGCAACAAGAGTTGACTCATTGGAAAAGACTCCGATGCTGGGAGGGATTGGGGGCAGGAGGAGAAGGGGACGACAGAGGATGAGATGGCTGGATGGCATCACTGACTCGATGGACGTGAGTCTGAGTGAACTCCGGGAGTTGGTGATGGACAGGGAGGCCTGGCGTGCTGCGATTCATGGGGTCACAAAGAGTCGGACACGACTGAGCGACTGATCTGATCTGATCTGATCTGATTCCCAGTTTATGACTTTTCACCCTCTTCAATGTGTATTTTGAAGAGCAGAAGCTTTTAACTTCAATGAAGATCAATTTATCAATTTAGTTTCTGTGGATCTTATTTTCAGTGTCATATCTAAGAAATACACACTGAGCCCAAAAAGTTTTCTGCTGTTTTCTTCTAGAGACTTTGTCATTTAGTTTTCCATTTAGATCCATTTCAAATAAATTTTGTATATGGTATGAAGTATGAGTGAGGTTTTGTGTGTATGTGGAGGTCTCATCTTCTCCACAGTATTTGTTTAAAGACCATGCTTTCTTCACTGGATTGCCTTTGCCCATTTTTTGAGAACCAGCTGTCTGTGTGTGGGGGTCTGTTTCTGTGTTCTCTGTCCTACTTCATCAGTCTATTCGTGTGTGCTAAGTCACTTCGGTCGTGTCTGACTGTCTGCGACCCCTTGGACTGTAGCCCGCCAGGCTCCTCTGTCCATTGGGTTTCCCAGGCAAGAATACTGGAGCGGGCTGCCATTCCTCCTCCAGATCTGTTTGTGTAGCTGTAGGATAATACTACATTCTCTTGATTACTGTAGCTCTGAAAGGGTGAGTCACTCAGTCATGTCTGACTCTTTGTGACCCTGTGGACTGTAGCCCGCCAGGCTCCTCTGTCCACGGAACTCTTCAGGGAAGAACACTGGAGTGGGTTGCCTTTTCCTAGCTTATGAAGTCTTAAAATAAGAACATGCTGGTGCCACGCCCTTGCCGTCGTTCAGTTGCTAAGTCATGTCGTACTCTTCGGGACCCTGTGCACTACAGCATGCCAGGATTCCCTGTCCTTCACTGTCTTCCATAGTTTGCTCAAACTTATGTCCATTGAGTTGGTGATGCCATCCAACCATCTCATCCTCTGTCCTCCCCTTCTCTTTTCTTCTCCTCACTCTTTAGCAGCATCAGAGTCTTTTCCAGTGAGTTGGCTCTTATGATCAGGTGGCCAAAGTATTGGAACTTCAGCTTCAGCATCAGTCCTTCTAATGAATATTCAGGACTTATTTCCTTTAGGACTGACTGGTTTGATCTTCCTGCAGCCCAAGGGACTGCCAAGACTTCTCCAACACCACAATTCAAAAGCATCAATTCTTAGGTGCTCAGCCTTCTTTATGGTCCAGCTCTCACATCCATACATGACTACTGGAAAAACCACAGCTTTGACTGTACAGACCTTTGCCAGCAAAGTGATGTTTCTGCTTTTCAATACACTGTCTAAGTCTGTCATAGTTTTTCTTCCAAAGAGCAAGCGTCTTTTAATTTCATGGCTGCAGTCACCATCCACAATGATTTTGGAGCCCAAGAAAATTAAATCTGTCGCTGTTTCCACTTTTCCCCCATCTGTTTGTCATGAAGTGATAGAATCAGACGCCATGATCGTCGTGTTTCGAATGTTGAGTTTTAAGCCAGTTTTTTTCCTCTTTGACCCTCCTCAAGGGGCTTTTTAGTTCTACTTTGCTTTCTGTCTTTAGAATGGTATCATCTGCATATCTGAGGTTGTTGGTATTTCTCCCAGCATTCTTGATTCCAGCTTGTGATTTATCTAACCGGGCGTTTCACATGATGTACTCTGCAATAAGTTAATTAAGCCGGGAGACAATATACAGCCTTGAGATGGTCCACTGCAGAAGGGAATGGCAAACCCCGTGAACAGTTATGAAAAGACTAACACCTGAACGTCTGATTTAATTAGAAAACCTGCAGACTTCCTCTCCAGCACATTCAGCCATTGGTCTGACCCAGATCGGCACCATCCTAGCACACTCTCCTGCAGGGAAAGAAAGTTTTCTCCTCAGATCCCTTGTTTTCCCATCCGGTTATCTGCTCCTCTGCCGTGTCTTCAAGCAGACTTGACAACTGATAAGCAATGCCCTGGACCTGACATGATGCCCGTGTGTTTTCTCACCCAGGAATGACAATCGAATCTGGAGAAGGAATGACATACTTTGTGCCCATCATTGACGGCTGCCCTTTGCATCAGTCGACCTTCCACATGGACATCGCAGGCCAAGACCTAACCTTGTACTTCCTGCATCTGCTGTCAGAAAGCGGGCACTCATTTGTGAGCACAGGTGGGACGTTGCTCCTCTCAGCCAGGTGGACCAGTCTTCGGGCCATAATGGCCTCCTTAGCTTCCTGCACCCACAGCCCTCAATTTGTAAAGCAAAGGCTACTTTCTCATCATTCTAGCTCTAAAAGGCAATGCCATCTGTGTTTAGGGACATTTAGTGTGTTGATGATGGCAACAAGGATGATGGTGGAGATGAGGATACGATGGTGATGGAGGCGGTCATGTGGGTGTGATGGAGATGACGGTGGTGGTCATGATGATGGTGGTGGTGAAGGCGATGGTGATGGTGGTGAGGGGATGGTGACGCTGACGCTGATGAGCTAAGCTTTACAGAGCACTTACCCTGTGTAAGAGGGTACTTACTCCCTACTGGAGAAGGCAATGGCACCCCACTCCAGTACTCTTGCCTGGAAAATCCCATGGACGGAGGAGCCTGGTGGGCTGCAGTCCATGGGGTTGCGAAGAGTCGGACACGACTGAGCAACTTCACTTTCACTTTACCCTGTGAAAGGCACCAGGCTAAGGAAACAGTCTGCATACATTCTCTCACTGCTTTATGCTTCAATACCCTGAGTAGAAACAGTTACCTCCACTGCAAGAGGAATAGGTTTAGGAAAGTTAGATGACTCAACTTCCCATGACTCGTAGGTATAACTGCTGGGAAGGGAACCCAAGGACTCCGGACAGGGAGGTGCCTGTCCACTCTTCATCCACTTCCTGGACTAAGTCCCAGCCTGTAGACCCTACCTGACACCCGTTCCCAACAAGCCTCTAACCCACCTTGCGGTTTCTGGTCTTCTCAGGCCAGAGGTCTATGTCCAAACCGTGTAAAGTATGGAACCCAGAAGAACAGTGGGTCAATTAGAGGAAAGCACGGGGCAGTGGTAAGGATCGGCTGGGATAGTCTCATACCTGTTACTGACACCTCAGACTTAGCAAAGTCACATATGCATTATTTCATCTCATCCTTACAGCGATGCTGTGAGGGATGATCAGTCCCACTCTTGAAGACAAGGAGAGGGAAGGTTAAGAGGATAATGAGCTTGAAAGTGAAGTGAAAGTTGCTCAGTCGTGTCTAACTCTTTGCGACCTCATGGACTATACAGCCCATGGCATTCTGGCCATGAATACTGGAGTATTCCGGGGGAAGACCTTCCCCCAGGGGTCTTCCAAACCCAGTGATCAAACCCAGGTCTCCTGGATTGCAGGTGGATTATTTACTAGCTGAGCTACAAGGGAAGCCCAAGAATACTGGAGTGGGTAATCTACCCCTTCTCCAGAGGATCTTCCCAATCTAGGAATCAAACTAGGGTCTCCTTCATTGTGGGCAGATTCTTTACCAACTGAGCTATCAGGGAAGCTTGGCACTTGGTAAATGACAGAGGTGGAAGAGGTAATTTGAACCTATACTTGTCTCACCAAAGCCCAAACCAGGCAAAGAAGGGGAAACTATAAGGTGTTACCCCGGAGGCAAGGAAAGAGAAGGGTGTGACCAACAGCATTAGTTGTTGGAGGGAAAGAAGTCAAGAAAAAGTCTGCTTTCAACTCTCACTTCTCCCACTTCCGCCATTGCCAAGTGACGGATTCATCATCCTGGTTTAGGCAAAGTGACAAGGTAGAGGTCAGATGTCCATGGGCTGAAGGACCAGCAGGATTTCCAGGTGAGCAGGCGCAGGGAGAGCCCTCTGGCCCAATCTCAAAAGCGATGGTGGATGAAAAATAGAAGTCTAACACCAGGAGATGTAGCTGAGTCTGAAACCTGTTGTCAGCAGTCCAGAAGGTGGGATGTTTCTGGAATAGGGGGCTTCCGTTGTCTTGGGCAGTTCTCCAGAGGAGGGGGCAGTTGTGAACTGTTCGGAGGCAATATTTGTAGCAGGTAGGGATACGAGCACCATCACCTCCCAGATTAATAGATAATAAAATTGAACTTGATTATCCAGCCCCCCAAGCACAGAGCATATAAAATGAAGACACTTCTCAAACATTTGCATTTTAGTTCGGAACATCCCCAGTCCACCCTTCTTAAGCACAGACCCGGCCCCAACACACGTTACAGATCAGCAGGCACTCGAGTGTTGTTGTCTAGTCACTAAGTCGTGTCCATTTCTTTGAGACCGCATGCACTGTAGCCCACAAGGCTCCTCTGTCCATGGGATTTCCCAGGAAAGAATACTGGAGTGGGTGGCCATTCCCTTCTCCAAAGAATCTTCCCAACCTAGGGATAGAACCTGAGTCTCCTGCATTGCAGGAAAAATCTTTACACTGAGCTATGTGAAGTCGGGTACTAGAATATGAGATGAAAATAGAAATTGCCTCTGCAATGGTTCTGTTGCAGGAAAGCGGACCCCTTCCAGGGCCCGAAACTGGGCTCTTGTCTAACACTCGGAAATGAATCGTCCGAGGAGACACATCTGCTGACAAAGCAAGAGATTTTATTGGGAAAGGGCGCCCGGTGGAGAGCAGTAGGGTAAGGGAACCCAGGAGAACAGCTTTGCCGCATGACTTGCAGTCTCGGGTTTTATGGTGATGGGATTAGTTTCCGGGTTGTCCTTAGCCAATCATTCTGACTCTGAGTCTTTCCTGGTGGTGCACACCTTGTTAAGCCGAGATGGATGCCAGAGAGAAGGATTCTGGGAGGTGGTCGGACAGGTGGTGTCTCCTTTTGACCTTTCCTGAACTCTTCTGGTTGATGGAGGCTTATTAGTTCCCTGTTCCTTACCAGGACCTCCTGTCGTAAAACAGCTCATGCAAATGGTTACTGTGGTAACCAGGCCTGGTAGCCTGGCCAGGGTGGGCGTTTTCAATCGGTGTGCTTCCCCTAACAGTTCTGTCTGGTCCCCACACCTGCAAGGAGCTGAAGCTTTAGAAGGAGGCTCCTGGAGAAACAAATCCTTTCGTGAACTCAACTCACAGCCAGACCCTTTTTGTTTCTTCCACAGCTGACCGGGAGTGTGCACGGGACCTGAAAGAGAAAAATTGTTTTGTGGCTTTGGACTTTGAAAAAGAGAAGGCAGAAGCCAACTCTCCCTCCTACCCGCAAAAGTGTCAGCTGCCTGACGGCCAGGAGATAGACCTTGGGAGGGAGAGGTTTTTCTGCCCCGAAGCGCTTTTCCAGCCAGACCTCATAGGTGAGTCCGTGGAGGGGGACAGACAGATGAGCACGTCGCAAGGCAGGAGATGGGTTGCCAAGAGGGCATTCTATTTTGAGTAGCAAATAATAGCAAGCTGACACCTCATTTCAAAAGGTCCCCTGATATCAACCGTCACTTGTTAAGCACCAAAACACAGTTTACCACTATTTAGGAAAGTCTCCAGGACTTCCTTGGTGGCTCAGCAGGTAAAGAATCCACTTGCCAATACAGGGGACCGGGGTTCGATCCCTGGGTCGGGACGATCCCCTGGAGAAGGAAATGGCAACCCACTCCGGTATTCTTGCCTGGGAAATTCCATGAACAGGGGAGCCTGGTGGGCTACAGTCCATGGGGGTCACAAAAGAGTTGGACATGACTTAGCAACTAAACAGCAATTAACAACATACCGTCATGTTGCTGACCATTTCAGCCTTCCCCAGATCTCACATTATTTCATCTTACAGATGAAGAGACCTACTAGAAAGTGTTAGCTCGTCCATCAGATGTGATGAGATACTGCCCTGGACAGCAAGCCTTTTTCATTATTTATTATTTATACTCTACTTACTTACAAAATACTTTAGAATATAGATTTGAGACAAAGCAAAGAAGCAAAACCCATGGAATTTGAAGGAAACTTTAAAAATCTGGCTGATCTAGAGATTTTAAATGAAGGTTGAGCTGACAAAGCTCTCTGGCAGACATGGGAGAACAGGAAAAAAAAGTGATGAGTTATAAAATTCCCTTTGATTGGGAAAATGAAGTCTGCAAAGTAGTCAAGGAAAGCCAGCTCTTGCCTGAAATCAAAACTTAAAGATAACTGGTTACATTCATAAGGGACAAAGCGGAATAACAGAGAAGTAAACCTCCCCAGAATTAGTACCTAGCAAGGACCCAGCGTTTTTATCTAGTACAGGTGAGCCGGGTTCTGTGTTCTCTGATGGGTTGTGTAGGGGGTAAAGGTTTAAAACATGGCACATGCCTCCAGATATTAAGGGGAAATGAAGAAGCCGTTGGATGAAGTTTCACCTGCAGTATGAAAGTTCTCTTCCGAGTCTAGGTAGACTGCAGCTTTGCGGGCACAACTGTGACTTTGACGGTAGCTGCTGGTGCACACGTCTACACGGCTCCTGTGAATTCGACTTTTCGGTCCTTATCCCAGGGTCACACGTCGGTACCGTCACAGCTGAGGCCACAGTAATAGGCACCCGCCATCCCTCCCAGCACCTCACACTCTCAGACAGACGGGACCACAGCGCACACATCCTTTAGGTCTGGTCTCATTGCATCAGAGGCCATATAGGCGAGGGCTGAGTCCAGAGAGGAAGGACCAGGATAACTCTGCAAGGCCACCGGAGCAAGAGCCTGCAGCTACAGAAGTCCTTTCGTAAGGCGATCAATGCCGACGCACTGAAAACGGGTAACTCACAGACAAACAGAGCAAACACGGACACCAAGGGGGCGGCGTGGGCTGGGAGACTGGGACTGACGTTTACACGCTGCTGACGCGCGTGTAAAGCAGACGACGCGTGGGAGCCTGCGTACAGCTCAGAGAACTCCGTGCTCCTCGGTGACCTACATGGAACGGAAATCCAACAAAGAGGAGACGTGTGTGTGCGCATAGCGGATTCACTTTGCTGAACGGCAGAGACGGACAAACACCGTCGTAGAGAAACCATACCCAATAGAAATGAATCTAAAGAATTTTTAAAAATTAAAAATTAATAACTGTCGGTGACATTTCAATGCAAGGTCTTCCAGGTGAGCGAGGAGAATTGACGTGTACTTCTCCAGTCGTGAGTGGTGGGCCCCACGGCTGCGCTGGGCTTTCATGTACTTTGCTGTGTTGAACCCGTAAGGGCCTCGCGGTCAGCGGTGCTGTTTGTCCACTGCACTCGAGCTGCCTGAGACTCGGGGGCCCCTGTGTCCCTGGTCCCTGCCGGGGAAGGGAGGAGCCCAGGGGTGCAGCCATCCCCTAAGTCTCTTCCTTGTTCCGTCCGTCCTGGCAGAGCGGAACAATCTGGGCATTCACATTAAGGCCTTCGAGTGCATCAGCTCCTGCAACCCCGCCTTCTGGAAGATCCTTTTTGGCCACATCATCCTGTCGGGAGGTACGGGCACCTGCTCTGGCTTGAGGTCCCGGCTGCAGAAAGAAACATCCACCCTGGTCTCCCCGAAGATTAATGTGAAGGTAGGCTTCCTACACCCACCCTCTGGGGCTCAGCGATTTATTCCACAGATGTTCCTGGAATGCCTCTGAGGTGCCAGGCGCTTGCAGAAGCCTCAGTTAACAGAAAGCGACGAAACTCCGGGAGCTTACATTCTAGTGTGTGGGGGCAGTGATGAGGACTAAGAAATATAGATCATATGTACGGAGGTGATATGCTGGGAAGGGCTATGAGGCTCAGGGTGGGGAGACAGAAAGGAAGAAGGGGAGAGAGGTCAGGGCAGGGGCACTCCTGGAAAGGCCGTGTTGAGTGAATACTTGAAGGAGGAGAGGGGAGCAGCTGGATATGTGGGGAAGAGCATTCAGGCCCAGGGAACAGCCCACACAGCGGCCCAGAGGCTGGTTTCTTAAGGAAATGCTGAGAAAGGTTGGCTGGGCTGAGAGAGGGAGCGGGGTAAACAGGGTCAGAGAAGCCACGCGAGACTTTACCGTGAGGGAGACTGGAAACCAGCAGGAGCTTTGGGTAGGGCCGTGACAACATCAGGCCAGGCTCTGGAGGGGCCAGGCTGCTGCGCGGGGAGTGGGCTATGTGGCTGCAGCTGGGAGGTGATGCTGGGGTCCAGGTGAGGCATGCTGGTGGCTCGGGGTCAGCAGCACGGAGGGTGTGGGGAGGTGGCCAGATTTTGAGCTCACACTCAAGGCAAAGGCAGTAAGATTTTGGGGGAGACGTGAAGTAGTGGTGAGACAGAGGAACCCTGGGCGGGTCCTGAAGTTCTAGCCTGAACACTGGGGAGATGGAGACACTGTGGCAGAGATGGTCGAGGTCACCAGAGGGGTAGTCAGGGGAAGTCTGAAGTGGCGCTTTGGACGCATCCACTTGGGATCTCTCCTCTCTGTCGGGGAGCAGAATTCAGGAGGGATTGAGCTCAGAGGTGGGAGGAGGCTGGGCTCCAGCTCCACACTGGAGACTTCATCAGAGGCGGGGTACCTAGAGACCAGGGGCAGGGGTGCAGCCCCCTCGGTCCGTCGGGAGAGGCTGGAGGAACAGGGGTGCCCCCAGGAACCGGAGCTCCAGAGTGCAGGCAGGAAAGGACGAGAGTGGGCAGCCCTGCTGGTAGCAGAAAGCCGGACTAGAACTCCTGCCACGTTGGCAGGTGGGGCAAGCTGACGACCAGCCCCTGGGGGCCTGGGATTCAGCATCTTTTGTCCGGTGAGACAGACCACCTGGAGGGCCTTTAAAGCCGATGTCTGGAGGGGACTTGAAGGACTTTTGCTGCAAAGAAGCACAGAAAAGCCGGGCAACAGCTGGGACGAAAGATCGGGAGTTTTGCGGTTGTGGTGGCGGTGGTTTTAAGACAGGAGAGCTACCTAACTGATCTGCAAGGAGAGGAAGCTGACGGTGCAGAGAGAGGTTGACGCAAAGGCTCGCCCCACTTCCCCCGCCCCTACCCCCACTTCCCGGGTCCAGGTCTGCAAAAAGCAGGCCGGCTTCCATGCACCTCGGGCTTTAGTAAGCCAGGGACCCTCCCCTGCCTGACCCTCCACCCCTGCCAGGGGGCTTCCTGCCATGCTCTCACCACCATGTAAATTTTACTTGTTTACTTTCAAATTCACAGCCTTTATTTTTTAAGAGCAGTCTTAGGTTTACAGGAAAACCGAAGAGAAAGTGAGTTCCCACTTATTCCTCCCTGTGCACCCAGTCGCCCCGTGAGCCTACCCGTTGTTTTCTTCTGGTGCATTGGTTACAGCCGATGAACCAACTGTTGTCAGCTGACGTCTGGAGTTGACGTTATGCTTCACCCCTGGTGTTGTGCGTCTGATGGGCTCTGAGGAATGTAGAAGGTCGTGCACCCGCAGACACCCTGTCCTGTAGAGGACGTGATTCCACATTCTCGGTGGCTGTCACATGATAGTTCATGTTATAACGCCCTGGGCGCTGCCCACTGCTCCCCACCTCCCCCGTCCCCGAGCAACGACGGATGATTTTAATGTCTGCATAGATTTGCCTTTTCCAGAACACCATGGAGCTGGAATCAAGTTGTTGGAAGCTCGTGTGGTTGGAATCACAGAGCCTGTAGCTTTTTCACGTGGGCTTCTTTCTGACTCCATTTTCCAACCTTTTCTTTCTTTTTTCCCCCCTGTTTATAAAAGTAGTTCTGGAAGCAATGCTTATGCACTGGGTTTTTTCTGCTTCTGTTAGGTCCATACCACTTCTGTCCTTTATTGTACCCATCTTCGCATGAAATGTTCCTTTGGTATTGAGAGGGTAACAGGCAGGAAGGCCAGGGGTCTCCAATGGAGGAAATAGGCTGCAAGTGTCAGACATTTTTTAATCTCTCTCTTAAGCTGCTGCTGCTGCTGCTAAGTCACTTCAGTCATGTCCGACTCTGTGCAACCCCATAGATGGCAGCCCACCAGGCTCCCCCATCCCTGGGATTCTCCAGGCAAGAATACTGGGGTGGGTTGCCATTTCCTTCTCCAATGCATGAAAGTGGAAAGTGAAAGTGAAGTCGCTCAGTCGTATCCAACTCCTAGGAACCCCATGGACTGCAGCCCACCAGGCTCCTCCGTCCATGGGATTTTCCAGGCAAGAGTACTGGAGTGGGGTGCCATTGCCTTCTCCGCTCTCTTAAGCAGCAGGAGGAAACAAACCAGTTTACATTTCCCCGCCTTGTCTCTGCAAGTTTAAGAAGAGGTTTCTCTTAAAATTCTGCGTTGCCAGAAAGGCACCTGGCTCCACCTGAACTTAACCCCTCTCAAACCTTGAGCTAACCAATGCCTTTTTCTTATGGAAATGTTTGTCTTAAGCTATGTTAATGTACTTATGCATTTACCCCAGACTCTGTCTTCAAGTAGGTTCCGCCTAAAGGCTCAGAACTGACTTGACAAACCAGTATGTTATACTCACACATTGTTCTCCTAATCTATGTTAGTGAAACTATGTATTTGTATGGAAATCTGCCTTTGATTGCATTTTATGGCCCAGGCTGACTCACCTGGTGCCAAGGGTCTCAAAATGCATCTTGTGGGTGAGGGGCCCAGTGCCATCCTCTGTTTTGAGACATTTCCTTTCTTTAATTAGCAGACTGCTAGTAGCATATTCAAAAGCAGAGACATTTCTTTGCCAACAAAGGTCCGTCTAGTCAAGGCTATGGTTTTTCCTGTGGTCATGTATGGATGTGAGAGTTGGACTGTGAAGAAGGCTGAGTGCCGAAGAATTGATGCTTTTGAACTGTGGTGTTGGAGAAGACTCTTGAGAGTCCCTTGGACTGCAAGGAGATCCAACCAGTCCATTCTAAAGGAGATCAGCCCTGGGATTTCTTTGGAAGGAATGATGCTGAAGCTGAAACTCCAATACTTTGGCCACCTCATGCGAAGAGTTGACTCATTGGAAAAGACTCTGATGCTGGGAGGAATTGGGGGCAGGAGGAGAAGGGGACGACAGAGGATGAGATGGCTGGATGGCATCACCGACTCAATGGATGTGAGTCTGAGTGAATTCTGGGAGTTGGTGATGGACAGGGAGGCCTGGCGTGCTGCGATTCATGGGGTCGCAAAGAGTCAGACATGACTGAGCGACTGAACTGAACTGACCTGAGTAGCTATATAACATCCAGCTAAAGATTAGCAGGGGGTACTCTTTCTGCCCCCTTCTGATGCCTATGTCAGAAGCTTTCTCTATCTCCTTTATACTTTAATTAAATTTTATTGCACAAAAGCGCTGAGCGATCAAGCCTCATCTCTAGCCCTGGATTGAATTATTCTCTTCCAGAGGCCAAGAATCCTGGCATCTTTCGTGGTTCAGCAACAACCTTTCAGTATCTCTAATTTTCTTGAAGAGATCTCTAGTTTTTCCCATTCTAGTGTTTTCCTCTATTTCTTTGCATTGATCATTGAGGAAGGCTTTCTGATCTCTATTTGCTATTCTTTGGAACTTTGCATTCAAATGGGTATATCTTTCCTTTTCTCCTTTGGCTTTAGCTTCTCTTCTTTTCTCAGCTATTTGTAAGGCCTCTTCAGACAACCATTTTGCATTTCTTTTTCTTGGAGATGGTCTTGATCACTGCCCCCTGCACAATGTCACAAACCTCTGTCCACAGTTCTTAAAGAGATGGGGATACCAGACCACCTGATGTGCCTCTGGAGAAATCTGTATGCAGGTCAAGAAGCAGCAGTTAGAACTGGACATGAAACAATGGACTGCTTCAAAATCGGGAAAGGAGTATGTCAAGGCTGTATATTGTCATCTATATTTAACTTATATGCAGAGTACATCACGTGAAATGCCACGCTAGATGGAGCTCAAGCTGGAATCAAGATTGCAGGGAGAAATATCAATAATATCAAATACACAGATGACACCACCCTTATGGAAGAAAGCAAAGAACTAAAGAGCCTCTTGATGAAAGTGAAAAGAGGAGAGTGAAAAAGTTGGCTTAAAACTCAACATTCAGAAAACTAAGATCATGGCATCTGGTCCCATCACTTCATGGCAAATACATGGGGAAACAATGGAAACAGTGACAGACTTTATTTTGGGGGGCTCCAAAATTACTGCAGATGGTGACTGCAGCCACGAAATTAAAAGATGCTTGCTCCTTGGAAGAAAAGCTATGACCAACCTAGACATCTCTTTGCCCACAAAGGTTCATCTAGTCAAAGCTATGGTTTTTCCAGTAGTCATGTATGGATATGAGAGTTGGAAGCACATTAGAAGCAGAGACATCTCTTTGCCCACAAAGGTTCACCTAGTCAAAGCTATGGGTTTTCCAGTAGTCATGTATGGATATGAGAGTTGGACTGTAAAGAAAGCTGAGCGCCAAAGAATTGATGCTTTTGAACTGTGGTGTTGGAGAAGACTCTTGCGAGTCCCTTGGACTGCAAGGATATCAAACCAGTTCCATCCTAAAGGAAATCAGTACTGAATATTCATTGGAAGGACTGATGTTGAAGCTGAAACTCCAATACGTTGGCCACCTGATGCAAAGAAATGACTCATTTGAGAAGACCCTAATACTGGGAAAGATTGAAGGTGGGAGGAAGGATGACAAAGGATGAGATGGTTGGTTGGCATCACCAACTCAACGGACATAAGTTTGGGTAGGCTCCGGGAGTTAGTGAAGGACAGGGAAGCCTGGAGTGCTGCAGTCCCTGGGGTCACAAAGAGTCGGACATGACTGAGTGACTTAACTGAACTGATACACTGGGTTTGGAGTTTCAGTCCCAATTTGTGCCATGAAGAAGCATCTTCCTATCTCTCCCTCTAATTGTAAGGAACCAGCTCAGCATGAGCTCAGGCTGGGTGGCTGGGGGTTGGAGGGATGGGGCCACCCACGTGCTCTTGGTTAAATAGGGGCCTTCTTCATCCCTCAGAGACTGAGGACTGAGGCTTGTCCCCCAAGCACAGCAGTGCTCCTTGCTCTGGGTGGTCTCTATGCCTCCTCCTCCAGAGCTATTGGGGCAACAGGGAAGACTCAGGAATTTCATGGAAAGGTAAATGGATCAGGTATTGTATAATCAATACAGGCCTCCCTTCCAAAGTCAGCAGCCCTCTTGTATATACATTATACGTAAAACTCCATTCAGTTCAGTTCAGTTCAGTCGCTCAGTCATGTCCGACTCGTTGCGACCCCGTGCATCGCAGCACGCCAGGCCTCCCTGTCCATCACCAACTCCCGGAGATCACCCAAACTCAGGTGCATCGAGTTGGTGATGCCACCCAGCCATCTCTTCCTCTGTTGTCCCCTTCTCCTCCTGCCCCGAATCCCCCCCCAGCATCAAGGGCTTTTCCAGTGAGTCAACTCTTCGCATGAGGTGGCCAAAGTATTGGAGTTTCAGCCTCAGCATCAGTCCTTCCAATGTATGCCCCGGACTGGTCTCCTTTAGGATGGACTCCATTATTATTATACAAATCCATGTAATACTGGAAAATTAATCCCATCCCTTCCTTCTTAAGACTGGAACCCTCATCAGAAAATAGGATCCGCCAGGGCACACATTTATATTAAAGAACAGTGCCCCAGCCTTTGTGCTTCCTAAGGCTGCCGTCTTCTTTATACAGTTTCGTATGATGCTACATAAATATAGGTGATGTTGGAAAATTGTTACTGACCTGCTTCCTCACCTCCCAAGGCTGCAGCCTCCTTCTACCATCTCACATGAGATAAGACATTTACATAAGTATTAGAAAGCTCTTACCCTTCACGGCTTCTCACTCTGAAGTCCTCTGCTCTCCTTGAGAATACATTTCCACTGCTCCTCCTCTTGACCCTCCGAATTCTTACCTGTGAAAACCTTGCATTAAACCAGGAAGTGAAAATGTTAGTGACTCAGTCATGTCCAACTGTTTGCCACCCCGTGGACTGTAGCCTGCCAGGCTCCTCTGTCCATGGGATTCTCCAGGCAAGAATACTAGAGTGGGTTTCCATTCCCTCCCTGGAGAATGGGATCTCCCCGACCCAGGATCAAACCCCAGTCTCCTACATTGCAGGCAGAATCTTTACCATCTGAGCCCCTGGGGAAAACCCTAAACCAGAAAGGAAGGCAAGCTTAGCCAGAATGGAAAACAAATGGAAATGTGTACGTCTCTCTGTGTTTCTTGACCACCATTGCAAAGAGCGCCCCTTACTCTGTCATGCACTGGCTTTGCCTACCAGCCTGTGGCTGGACTGAGGTTTGAACCAAACTCTCCCATCCCCACTTCTTCTGAGCCCTCAAGTTACCCCTCAGCCCCCCACCCCGAAAACTTCTCCATATGAAGCTTGAAGACATCACCCTTTTTCTGTAACTTTATTAAAACTTAGCTCTGTCTCTGCCCAAGTTCTCTCCCATCTAGACATCTCTGGAAGAGAAGGGGATGTGGGTTCACCTTTAGTCATCAACAGAGCTCATTATATTGCCCCCTAAAGAACAGAAGGATGCTCTCCCTAAAACAGACTCATCTCCCTTCAGAGAACAGCTGGTTTCCATGGGGCCAACGTTTAAAATAATAGCTTCTCCTGACAACCTAAATCTTGCTATAACAATGTTTGTGTGCCGTGATTTCCTCTTATTTCTTTAGGAGAATTTTTCCCCCTTAGAATCCATTTCCAGATGGGTATTTCTTGAGCCAGAAATATATGCACTGGTAAGGCTTTTGGAACTTATGACCAAGGTGCCCCTGAGAATAGCAAGCCTCTAGTCCTGTCAACGCCAGGGAGACAGTGTTTCACTGACGCTGTTCCTTCAGCATCAGTTCAGTTCAGTTCAGTTCAATTGCTCAGTCATGTCTGACTCTTTGCAACCCCATGGACTGCAGCACGCCAGGCCTCCCTGTCCGTCACCAACTCCCGGAGCCTACCCAAACTCATGTCCATTGAGTTGGTGATGCCATCCAGACATCTCATCCTCTGTCGTCCCCTTCTCTTCCTGCCCTCAATCTTTCCCAGCATCAGGGTCTTTTCAAATGAGTCAGCTCTTCGCATCAGGTGGCCAAAGTATTGGAGTTTCAGCCTCAACATCAGTCCTTCCAATGGGGTCCATCATTTTTAAAACTTTTTCCCAAGTGGGTAGATGAAAAATAACTGCTTTAATTTTGTTTCTTTAATGACTAATGACGGTGAGTCTTTGGCAGGTTTCCTAGTTGTCTGTAGTTTTCTCTTTTTCTTTTTTTAAATTGAAGAACAGTTGTGTTCATTTCTGCTATTCACCAAAGTGATTAAGTGATACACATGGATTCATTTTTTAATGTTCTATCCATTATGGTTTATCTCAGGATATTGAATATAGTTCCCTGTGCTATATACCTTCTTGTTTATCTTCTTTTATATTTTTGTAATCACTTATTCCAACCTTCTGGCCATTTTTTTCTGCTGGGGGCTTTGCTCTCTTTTGAATGAACAGACCTCATTTTGTGGACACCTCTGCCTGGTTTTGTTTGTTTGTTTACACAGGACATAGATGGGGCCTGTGGCTCATCCAGGGTGGCAGCTTATTGATGGAAAAAAAGTCAGAACACAGGGTCCCAGGCACCTGTGACCAGCTCTTTTCTCTGCCTGATGCCTGACCCTGAATGTGCTCCTTGTTTTTCTTTCCCCTTAACATTTTAGCAGTTTTTCTTGTCTTAACCAATAGTAGCAGATGGTTTCCAAGCCAAGCATGGTTCTATGGCAATAGAGTCAGCAAGCTTCCCCATGACTGAATCTGATAACTCATCTTCCCTCATTCCCACTTCCAACTGGACCGTGGGTATCTGAAAGCCTCCTTCTAAATCCCTTTGCCCTGCAGTAGTGTTCACCTCGCTGTTTAGGAGAATAAACGTGTTGTACTATGACGTATCTAAGAGCCTTAAGGAAAGTCAGTGAACATGTGAGGATGACGCCATCTGGCCTTGAGCAAGTGAACTGTCCTTCCGAGCCTCAGTGATGCCACCTGGCAAGTGGGTGTGGAGACGTTTACCTGCTCAATCCAGGGGTGACGTGACTTGGATAAGAAACACCACTATCTGCCACATGGGTGGCCAATGTCAGCGTAAAAGTAAGAGCAGAGCGAAAACCAGAGAAAGTCTTGGTGTGATGCCTCAGGCGGTGGATGAGATCTTCTTCACGTGGTCTGATTGCTTGGATTTTTTTTTTTTTTTTGCTTAGTTGTATTTTTTCTACAAAATAACGTGTGCCTTTTGCATAGTCTTAATATACACATCAAGTGTGTCATGCATTTTAGAGTGAATCCAAGAGTCAGCTGTGAGTCCTTGGTGTTCTTATTCCTTTTATCCTATAATTTTAAGCTACAAGCAGCGGGATGAGGGCCACGGAGCATCTTTAAAGGTTGGAATAGACTATACTTCCTGGGGGGCCAGGGGGCAATGACTGCCTGTGAAGTTCGCTCAGGGATTGGCATTTTGACCCCAGTTTGTTAGGATTTTGATCCAGGTTTCTCTCCCTCTCTCCCCTCTGACCCTCCCTCCTGCCTCACCCTCCTCCACCCCTGTGCAGGCGTCCACCTGTCCGTATTCCATGTACGGCGCGTGGGTAGGTGGCTCCATGCTGTGCTCGCTCTCCACCTTCAAGGACATGTGGGTCACCATAGAGGAATACAGGGAGATGGGCTTCTCCGTCGTCGGCAGGAGGACCCTCTGATTCGTGGCTGTCTGGACCACATCACCTGTCTCACCAGCTCCAGGCTGAACCTCAGCTTGACTGAACTGATCAGAGCTCACAACAAACTCAAATGTGGGCATGGCCTTTCCTCCCCCAGACTTCGATTAAAAGGGTCAATAAAGAATAGACAGCCTCTTTGAGCAAGGCTTGCAGCATTTTGGGAAATGCTCACAGGGCTCTCTCTGCATCAGAGCAGAGTAATGAGCGGAGGGGATCTCTGGCAACTGTGTATCTGTCAGTGTGGCTAAGCTGTGCTGAAGAAACAAACATCCCCCAAGACTCAGTGCCACAGAACAAAAGTCTGTTTCTCATCCGTGCTGCAAGTCCATTGAAGGTCCCAGGGACTCGCTCCTGCTTCACCCTCACCCCCGGAATCAGGCTGACAGCTGACACCATCTGGAACATTGTCTTGCCCTGTGAGTGCACATATGGGTGCCCTGGAGGAACTTTCCCTGGTGGCAAAGGTACACGCGGCACATCTATCCACAATTAATTGTCCAGAGCAAGTCACATGGCCCCAGACCACTATGGGGGCTGGGGAGGGCCCCCTGACATGAACTTGACCTCCAACATGGCAGGAACAACATGGATGCTCTGGTTCCTGAAAGCACAGTTAAGTTCATGAAAGCATATCCTTCATGTATTTATTCCTCACTTATTCCACATGCTGCTGCTGCTGCTGCTAAGTCACTTCAGTCGTGTCCGACTCTTGTGCGACCCCATAGACGGCAGCTCACCAGGCTCCCCCGTCCCTGGGATTCTCTAGGCAAGAGCACTGGGGTGGGTTGCCATGTCTTCCTCCAGGGAGGGATAAGACCTGCATCTCTTCTGTCTCCTGTGCTGGCAGGTGGGTTCTTTACCACTGGTGCCACCTGGAAAGCCAAGAATCATATACTTCTTACTTATGTTTGTTAATCCCATCTGTATAGTACCGCCAGTCTTTGCTCTGTGTATTGTCTTATGTTCTAGAGTGTAGGATTTTTATTCCTTTAAAACTGTGCACATAGTATGTATATGGTAAATTTAAATATCTATATTTAAAAAAAGAACATGCGAAAGCTATTGGTCATTGCTGAAGAGAGATATTACAGACTTTGCTTTTCAAGAAATAAGTCTGTGAGATTGGCTTATTTGAGCTGATTTCGTGGTGCAGGAGCCAAAGTTGAGAGAGAGGTTCACGAACTTGAGCAAGGTCATTTGACAGGGATGGATTTAAATAGGTAAAGAACCCCAAGTAGGGGCACTGGAGATCAGGGGCAGAGAATGAGGAAAGAAAGTCAGCACGAGCATCCGGAAGTAGTTCCCACCTAGAGGCCCAAGCCCCCCTGCATCCATTAGCAGCTGTGAAGAGATACCCAACACCTAAGGTAAGAGAAACCCAACTAAGACTGTAGGTGTTGCAAGAGGGCATCAGAGGGCAAACACACTGAAACCATACTCACAGAAAACTAGTCAGTCTAATCACACTAGGACCACAGCCTTGTCTAACTCAATGAAACTAAGCCATGCCCGTGGGGCAACCCAAGACGGGCGGGTCATGGTGGAGAAATTTGACAGAATGTGGTCCACTGGAGAAAGGAATGGCAAACCACTTCAGTATTCTTGCCTTGAGAACCCCATGAACAGTATGAAAAGGCAAAATGATAGGATACTGAAGGAGAAACTCCCCAGGTCAGTAGGTGCCCAATATGCTACTGGAGATCAGTGGGGAAATAACTCCAGAAAGAATGAAGGGATGGAGCCAAAGCAAAAACAATACCCAGCTGTGGATGTGACTGGTGATAGAAGCAAGGTCCGATGCTGTAAAGAGCAATACTGCATAGGAACCTGGAATGTCAGGTCCATGAATCAAGGCAAATTGGAAGTGGTCAAACAAGAGATGGCAAGAGTGAATGTCGACATTCTAGGAATCAGTGAACTGAAATGGACTGGAATGGGTGAATTTAACTCAGATGACCATTATATCTACTACTGCGGGCAGGAATCCCTTAGAAGAAATGGAGTAGCCATCATGGTCAACAAAAGAGTCCGAAATGCAGTACTTGGATGCAATCTCAAAAACGACAGAATGATCTCTGTTCATTTCCAAGGCAAACCATTCAATATCACAGTAATCCAAGTCTATGCCCCAACCAGTAACACTGAAGAAGCTGAAGTTGAACGGTTCTATGAAGACCTACAAGACCTTTTAGAACTAACACCCAAAAAAGATGTCCTTTTCATTATAGGGGACTGGAATGCAAAAGTAGGAAGTCAAGAAACACCTGGAGTAACAGGCAAATTTGGCCTTGGAATACAGAATGAAGCAGGGCAAAAACTAATAGAGTTTTGCCAAGAAAATGCACTGGTCATAACAAACACCCTCTTCCAACAACACAAGAGAAGACTCTATACATGGACATCACCAGATGGTCAACACTGAAATCAGACTGATTATATTCTTTGTAGCCAAAGATGGAGAAGCTCTATACAGTCAGCAAAAACAAGACCAGGAGCTGACTGTGGCTCAGACCATGAACTCCTTATTGCCCAATTCAGACTTAAATTGAAGAAAGTAGGGAAAACCACTAGACCATTCAGGTATGACCTAAATCAAATCCCTATCCCTTATGATTATACAGTGGAAGTGAGAAATAGATTTAAGGGCCTAGATCTGATAGATAGAGTGCCTGATGAACTATGGAATGACGTTCGTGACATTGTACAGGAGACAGGGATCAGGACCATCCCCATGGAAAAGAAATGCAAAAAAGCAAAATGGCTGTCTGGGGAGGCCTTACAAATAGCTGTGAAAAGAAGAGAAGTGAAAAGCAAAGGAGAAAAGGAAAGATATAAACATCTGAATGCAGAGTTCCAAAGAATAGCAAGAAGAGATAAGAAAGCCTTCTTCAGTGATCAATGCAAAGAAAGAGAGGAAAACAACAGAATGGGAAAGACTAGGGATCTCTTCAAGAAAATCAGAGATACCAAAGGAACATTTCATGCAAAGATGGGCTCAATAAAGGACAGAAATGGTATGGACCTAACAGAAGCAGAAGATACTAAGAAGAGATGGCAGGAATACACAGAAGAACTGTACAAAAAGATCTTCACGACCCAGATAATCACAATGGTGTGATCACTGACCTAGAGCCAGACATCCTGGGATGTGAAGTCAAGTGGGCCTTAGAAAGCATCACTACGAACAAAGCTAGTGGAGGTGATGGAATTCCAGTTGAGCTATTCCAAATCCTGAAAGATGATGCTGTGAAAGTGCTGCATTCAATATGCCAGCACATTTGGAAAACTCAGCAGTGGCCACAGGACTGGAAAAGGTCAGTTTTCATTCCAATTCCAAAGAAAGGCAATGCCAAAGAATGCTCAAACTACCCCACAATTGCACTCATCTCACATGCTAGTAAAGTAATGCTCAAAATTCTCCCAGCCAGGTTTCAGCAATATGTGAACCGTGAACTTCCTGATGTTCAAGCTGGTTTTAGAAAAGGCAGAGGAACCAGAGATCAAATTGCCAACATCCTCTGGATCATGGAAAAAGCAAGAGAGTTCCAGAAAAACATCTATTTCTGCTTAATTGACTATGCCAAAGCCTTTGACTGTGTGCATCACAATAAACTGTGGGAAATTCTGAAAGAGATGGGAATACCAGACCACCTGATCTGCCTCTTGAGAAATGTGTATGCAGGTAAGGAAGCAACAGTTAGAACTGGACATGGAACAACAGACTGGTTCCAAATAGGAAAAGGAGTTCGTCAAGGCTGTATATTGTCACCCTGTTTATTTAATTTATATGCAGAGTACATCATGAGAAACGCTGGACTGGAAGAAACACAAGCTGGAATCAAGATTTCCAGGAGAAATATCAATAACTCAGATATGCAGATGACACCACCCTTAATGGCAGAAAATGAAGAGGAACTAAAAAGCCTCTTGATGAAAGTGAAAGAGGAGAGTGAAAAAGTTGGCTTAAAGCTCAACATTCAGAAAACGAAGATCATGGCATCCGGTCCCATCACTTCGTGGGAAATAGATGGGGAAACAGTGGAAACAGTGTCAGACTTTATTTTTCTGGGCTCCAAAATCACTGCAGATGGTGACTGCAGCCATGAAATTAAAAGACGCTTACTCCTTGGAAGGAAAGTTATGACCAACCTAGATAGCATATTGAAAAGCAGAGACATTACTTTGCCAACAAAGGTTCGTCTAGTCAAGGCTATGGTTTTTCTAGTGGTCATGTATGGATGTGAGAGTTGGACTGTGAAGAAGGCTGAGCGCCGAAGAATTGATGCTTTTGAACTGTGGTGTTGGAGAAGACTCTTGAGAGTCCCTTAGACTGCAAGGAGATCCAACCAGTCCATTCTGAAGGAGATCAGCCCTGGGATTTCTTTGGAAGGAATGATGCTAAAGCTGAAACTCCAGTACTTTGGCCACCTCATGCGAAGAGTTGACTCATTGGAAAAGACTCTGATGCTGGGAGGGATTGGGGGCAGGAGGAGAAGGGGACGACAGAGGATGAGATGGCTGGATGGCATCGCTGACTCGATGGACATGAGTCTGAGTGAACTCTAGGAGTTGGTTATGGAGAGGGAGGCCTGGCATGCTGTGATTCACAGGGTCGCAAAGAGTCGGACATGACTGAGCAACTGATCTGATCTGATCTGATCTGCATCCTCCTCTCCCCCGGCCCCTGGCAACCCTTCACCTGCTCTCTGTCCCTATGGAGACGCCCTCATTCATTTCGTAAACGTGGAGGTGCACAGTACTGGCCTTCTCTATGTGGCTTCTTTCACGGGCTGTATCTCCAAGCTGCATCTGCGTTGCAGCCTGTGTCTGTAAATTCCTGCCTTTTTGTCGCTGAGTGAGTCCCAAGGTGTGGCTGGGCTGCATTTTGCTTTTCCTCATCCTTTGACTCTGACAACTTCCGTGTAGACACGTAAGCACTACCCCCTCCTCCCTCCCTCCTGCCTAGATTGGAGCTGACCTTGGGAGCCCTGGGTTGAGGGAGGCTGGGTCCTGGAATCCCAGCTCAGAGAAGAGGCACTGAGACTCTCAGATGATCAATAAACAGACTCATCTTGTGTTGGGTTAAGCTGCCAAGACCAAGGGTCATCTGTTGAAGCAGCTGGCGTTTCCCTAAACGGTATGTACGTGGAGGGCGCAAGTAGGGGCAGAGGTTTCATCCTTTGATGCCTGAAGCCAGCCAGCCCTCAGTTTTTCAGTTTAATGACATAATAAATCACACACCCTTTTTTGTTATAATTAAGTCTCAACTGAATCTTTCTTTATCTCTTGGGAGCCAAAAATAAGTGGGCATGATGCAATCTACAATAAACAATTAGAAAATAAGATTGAGAAAGGACAACAAATGCTGTAAAATACCTAGAGAAGAAAAGTAAATGAACAAGAAACGTATGAGACTTACATTAAGAAAACCATAAGCTTCTACTGACTTACTAAAGAAGACGCCAGTACAGGGAGGAAATAACATGCTCGAGGGTAAGAAACGATATATAAAATGTCAGTTCTCCCCAGTTCACCTAGAGATCAGTGCAACCTTAATCAAATCCCAGTGATATTTGAGTGGAATTTGACAAGATGATCCAAGTGTCATTCAGAAGAGAAAATACCAAGGACCGCCCCAACAGGCTCCCACTTGGGGAGTCCAGAGCCGCCCCCTTCACAACAGCCAGCAGCACACCCGGGCCATGGCCCAGCCACGCCTGAGTCTTGGTGCTTCTCAGAGAGCCACTGCCCAGCACCCTGGGATGTGGTCCTGGCTGGTCGAGGTCCCCAGGATACAGAGCACAGCATGTCAGGACAGGACTGATACATTCGTGGTGCAGCCCTTTCTCCCTCTGGGTCTTCCTTTGGGGTGGTTGGGATGAAGTTTACACCTACCCTCTCCTGCAAGTATGGGCATATGACCAGAGCCTGGCTGACCAGTCCCAGTGGAATGTCACCCAGGCCGGGTCAGTGAGACTCAATTCCAGGACATTAGCTGTTGGATAGCAGCTCCCATTGGGAGGGAGCTGCCGTCTTAGATAGAAGCCTAGAGCTGCCGACTGCAAGCTGCCATGATGGAGAGCCCGCATGAGAACCACGCCATTGCAGAACATCCTGGGGTGCGGAGAGGAGAAGGGAAGGGTGGACGAGGGAGAGAGAGAGAGAGAAAGGGAAACAGAGGAGATTCTGACGCCTCACAGCACGGCTTCAACCAACCAAGCCTGAAATCTATCACAGAGTCATCATTTGGGAAGCCAGTATATCTTAATTTTATTTAATCTAGTCTGTTGTTAAAGATGATTTTTCAGAACAGAAGAGGTCTGGGAACCAACCTTAGGTGTTGTGGATAAATATATAAAAATAAAATCCTTTTCCTTGTCAGTGTATTTGGGACGGGATTTTGCACTGGGATTTAGACTTGGATAATCTTTTCCATGGAGAAGGCAATGGTACCCCACTCCAGTACTCTTGCCTGGAAAATCCCATGGATGGAGGAGCCTGGTAGGCTGCAGTCCATGGGGTCGCTAAGAGTCGGACACGACTGAGCGACTTCACTTTCACTTTTCACTTTCATGCATTGGAGAAGGAAATGGCAACCCAATCCAGTGTTCTTGCCTGGAGAATCCCAGGGTCGGGGGAGCCTGGTGGGCTGACATCTATGGGGTCACACAAAGTTGGACACGACTGAAGTAACTTAGCAGCTTAGCAGCAGCAATCTTTTCCAAGGAGAAAAAGGTGATGACAGAGGATGAGATGGTTGGACATCACCAACCATCACCAACTCAATGGACCTGAGTTCGAGCAAGCTCCAGGAGATGGTGATGGACAGGGAAGCCTAGTGTGCTGCAATCCATGGGGTCACAGAGTCAGACGAGACTGAGCGACTGAACAACAACGATTTTTCCAAATACCTGGCTTTAGAACATACTTCCTCCTGGGGGTATATTATCTACTCACTCTCTTGTTTTCTCATTCACCCCAAAGCCTCTTTCTACCTGGAGTGGGGTGGGGAGGGCTGAAGTCAGGAGGTCCTCTAAAGTCTCTGTTCTTCCATCTGAGAAACGGGGTGTCACACAGCTGGCAGGTTTGGTGGGGTTTTATTTTCCTGGGGAAAGGGCCTTGGTGCCTGCTGGTAGGGCTTTCAGTCTTGACATCGTCACCGCCAGGGCTGTGAGCCCAGGCAGACTGTCTAGCAATGCCACCTGCAGTAGAAGGCCTCCGGCGGCTCTCTCTCCAGTCCCCACGCTTCAGCCTCCAGAACAGGTACAGGCTGTGGATATGGGAGCATCCTCACCCCCTAGTCTTTCCTCCCTCTGTTCTCATCATACAGCCAGCGATTATAGCAGGTGTCAAGCTGCATGCTCGGGATAGAGAAAAGCATTGACCTTGCTCTCCAAACTCCCCAAATAGCCAAAAGAGGCTTCCAGTGCAGGTTGGAGGGGAGGTGATGCTGGTGGGATGCTTAGAGAGAAGATTCCCATCTTGTGTTCCACGGGACAGAAGCAAAACCCTCCCTGCAGTTGTGAACAGAGGGCGTGTCTGACTGGAGAGGTGGAAAGTCCATTCAGGGAGGGTGAGCCAAGGGGAACTTATGGCTTCACACACAGAAATCCGGCTTGCCTGGGGAGTGTAGCTGTCCGCATTCAGCAAGTGATTTACATTAACTACTAGAGAATGAGTTTCTCCTATTAAATACACAACAATTAGTGATCCTAATAGTCCATTACGACTTAATTGGATGCTGAAAATGGCTTTGTTAAAAGCCAATTGAGAGATTGGGGTAAATAACTGTAAACTCAGCCCCCAGATGACTCTCCTGCCCCTGGAGAGTTTGGTCTCTGCCTTTGGCTGGATTCCCAATCTGAGCCCAAGGTGTCGCGTGCCCTGGGCAGCTCTTCGGAGCTCAGATTAGGGGGCTGTTTATGCTCCAGTCTGGACAACAGCAGCGAGGGAAGACGGTTCAGCTAGGGCTGTCCCGTCACTCCCAGGGCTTCCCGACTGGTGGTTATTTCAAGCGAGCCCTCCCAGCTCACTCAGGGTGACACTGTCACCCTGGGAGCCGTCCCTGGGCCAGCCCAGCCTGTATCTGTGCACTTGGTGCTGGATGCTCAGGGGTGAAGAGTCCAGGCTAGAGGTGACCCAAGGGTACTCCTTCTTGTTCTTTATTTTCATCCATCTGCCCAGCCAGTCAGCTCTTCATCCATCCATTCCCTTCATCCATCGCTCCCTCCCTCCCCTCCTCCATCTGTCCATCCATCCACTCCTTCAACCATCCATCCATCCATTTACCCACCCATCCATCCCTCCCTCACTCATTTGTTAAATACTGAGGTCACACCTCATAAGTGTACAAGTTTGCGGTGAAACACTCGGATTTGAAGTCTGGTTCAAACAAGCTGTATGACCTTATGCAAGTTACTAACTTTATAGCACAGTTTCTTCTGCTGTAAAGTGGAGAAGACAATAGAATTGCTGTGGATCCAAAGAACTGACCCATATAAGGGGTCTAGAAAACTGCCTTCTGGGTAAAAAGTGTTCAGTAAATTTTTTGAGCACTTGTTTTATTTTTTTCTGTCTTTTTTCAGCCTTTTTTTTTTTAACTGAAGTGAAATTCACATAAAGATTTGACAATTTTAAAGTATACAATTCAGTAACATTTGGTACATTAAAAATGTACAGTTACCACCCCTATTTAGTTCCAAAACATTTTCATCACCCCGAAAGAAAATCCTGGGCTCACTGAACAGCTGCTCCTCATTTCTTTCTCCCCCAGGTAATCACCAGTCCGTGTTCTGTCTCTATTTATGTAGCTCTTCTGGATATTTCACACAATGGAACCGTATGATATGTAGTCTTTGATGAATGAATTCTTTCACTGAGCATGATATTTTAAAGTTTGCTTATGATATAGCATTTATTAATAGTTTGTTATATTTTATTGCCAAAGAACATTCTATGTATGAATAAAACAATTTTTGAGGAATTACTTGGCAGTCCTGTGGTTAAGACTTTGCCCCTCAATGCAGGGGGCGTGGGTTTGATCCCTAGTCAGAGAGCTAAGATTCCCAAGATCCCACATGCCTCACGTTGAACACTTGTTTCATTATCGTTATTATTAAATATTCACCAAGAGTTACTGTAAACCAGATTTAAAGAGAGGTTTTAAAGAGAAGTCCAGAAAAAGTTCTGGAGTTCAAAGGTTTCACAGAGCTGGTAGCATGCTAAGGAATTATATAATACTCAAGTTTGCTCAGGCTTTGGAAGACAAGGAGCTTGACTTGGAAATGTGGTAGTTAAATGCTTTTGGAGAAACCTTTTTGCCGCTTTGAAATAAAGATAATACTGTGATCTTATTCTTATGTTTTATTTCTGTTCAAGTCATTGTTAAAACTCAGTGCTTTTTAAATGCAAATTATGACACTGCATTAAACTAAAAACTTCTCGATGAGAAGACTGGTTTAACATACTGGTATTCTTAATCACCAACATTTTAGTGAGCAAAGCAACTTGCTGTTTCTGTATCTCCATAAAGAGACAGACCCAGATGACCTTCCAGATGTCTTCTAACTCTGGACAAAGTTGGGGTGCATGTTATATTTTCCAGCACCAAAGCTCACTGATTTATAGAAAATGTTGAAATCTGTGACTAGGTGTCCCTTGAGAAAAAGCCATAATGTCAGGGGAAAATGGATAATTTAAAATTAAAAGCTAAGCTGTGGAGCAGTTGAACCCACTTGGTAAGTATTAAGTTTGCTCTCTGCGCCTCTCACCAGGTGGACCGACTGCCAGGCTCAGCAGTCAGGGACGGGGACAGGGCGGGATGGAGAGCTGGTCTACCTGGAGCAGGCTGCAGGCACAGGGCGCAGTGCGTCATCACAGTCAGCGTGACTTGCAGCCTCAGGCTCATAGCGCCATTTTGGCTCACCCTATGTGGGATGGAAGCCTGAACTTTGAAGGAAAAGTCTACATAATGCAAAGCAGACACCATTGGCTTCTCCTTTCACACAACTCCCTCCTTTCTGAAGGAGAATGGCATGATGGAGAAAGAGGAACTTCGAGGTCATGGCTAAGCTGTGACCTGTGACATCAGGCAGGTCACATGATCATCCTGAACTTCCCTTGACCCAGCACCATCCTTTCTGACCATCTGCTCAGTCTCTGTTTCTATCCTTATCTCTGTGTCTGCCTCATTCATCTCTTACACTGGGGAACGGAATGGCAGACCACTCCAGTGCTTTTGCCTCAAGAACCCTATGAACAGTATGCTGTGACATACTTAGACAGCATATTAGAAACCAGAGACATCACTTTACCAACAAAGGTCTGTCTAGTCAAACCTATGGTTTTCCCAGTGGTCAAGTATGGATGTGAGAGTTGGACCATGAAGAAGGCTGAGCACCAAGGAATTGATGCTTTTGAACTGTGGAGCTGGAGAAGACCCTTCAGAGTCCCTTGGATAGCAAGGACATCAAACCAGGCAATTCTAAAGGAAATCAACTCTGAATGTTCATTGGAAGGACTGTTGCTGAAACCAAAGCTCCAATAAACTGGCCCCCTGATGTGAAGAGCTGACTCATTGGAAAAGATCCTGATGCTAAGAAAGATTGAGGGCAGGAGGAGAAGGGGGTGACAGAGGATGAGATGATTGGATGGCATCACCGACTCAATGAACATGAGTTTAAGCAAGCTCTGGGAGATGGAAGGACAGGGAAGCCTGGTGTGCTGCGGTCCATGGGGTTGCAAAGAGCTGGACACAGCCTAGCGACTGAACAACAACCGCATCTCTGTCTCTATGAGCAGAGCTGTTACAAAAATGAGTAAGAAACGGCATACACAAATGATAAAGCTGTCTGTAAGCATAAGGCATTGGCATAAACCAGGCCTTCTCAAGCTGAAAGTGCATCACAATCCCCTGGAGGTCTTTCTGGTGACGGCCATTCTGGCAGGTGTGAGGTGATATCTCGTGGTTTCAATTTGCATTTCTCCGATACAAACTCTTCTCTGATGTTGAGCAACTTTCCATGTACCTGTTGGCCATCAGTATGTCTTCTTTGGGAAAATGTCTATTCAGGTCTTCTGCCTATTTTTTAATCGACTTTTTAAAATATTGAGCTCTATGAGCTGTGTGTATATTTTGAATATTAACCCCTTATCTGTCATATCATTTGCAAACGTTGTCTCCCATTCCATAGGCTGTCTTTTGAGTTGTCGAAGGGTTTCTTTGCTGTGCAAAAGATTTTCACTTTAATTAGGTCCCATTTGTGTTATTTTTGCTTTAATTTCTTTTGCCTTAGGATATGGGACCAAAAAGATATTGTTACATTTTATGTCAAAGACTGTCCTACCTATGTTTTCTAGGAGTTTTGTGGTTTTGGGTTTTATGTGTGCATGCACGCTAAGCTGCTTCAGTCGTGTCCAGCTCTTTGTGACCCCGTGGACTGTAGCCCGCCAGGCTCCTCTGTCCATGGGATTCTCCAGGCAAGGACACTGGGCTAGGTTGCCATGTCCTCCTCCAGGGGGTCTTGCAGATCCAGGGATGGAACCTGCGTCTCTTACCTCTGCTGCGTTGGCTAGCGCTTCTTCACCACTAGCGCCATCTGGCAAGCCCTTCACGTCTTCACTAGGCCTTTAATTCACTTTGAGTTGAGTTTTGAATATCGAAAAGGCCAAAAATAACAAATGTTGGAGTGGTGTGGAAATGGGGGAACCCCGTACACTGCTGGTAGGACTGTAAGTTGGTGCACCACTGTGGGAAATAGTATGAAGATTCTTCAAAAAACGAAAAATAGAACTGCCGTATGATCTCACGATTCCACTCCTGGGCATTTACTTGAAGAAAATGAAAACACCGATTTGGAAAGATACGTGACCCTCAATGTTCATAGCAGAATTATTTACAATAGCCAAGACCTGGAAGCAACCTAGGTGTCTGTCAACAGAAGAAGGGATATACAATGGAATGCTCCTTGGTTGTAAAAAGGAAAGAAATATTGCCATTTGCAACAGTGTGACTGGACCTAGAGAATATTGTGCTTAGTGAAATACGTCAAGGAAGACAAATGCTGTATGTTATCACTTATATGTGGAATCTAGAAAGTAAAATGAATGTATGTAACAAAACAAACACACGCACACATGCAGGGAACAAGCGAGTGGTCACATCTCTCCCCTCTCCTCCCATCCCCAGCCTCTCTCTTCCTGAGTAAACTTAGAGAAAATCTTTTTAAAAATTTTTTAATTTATTTATTTTAATTGGAGGCTAATTGCTTTACAAAATTGTAGTGTTTTTTGCCATACATCGACATGAATCAGCCATGGGTGTACATCGGTTCCCCATCCTCATTCCAAACATCTTTTCTGATCATAAGGCAGTAAGATTAGGTGTCAACTACAGGAGAAAGAAACTATTAAAAATTCCAACATATGGAGGCTAAACAACACATTTCTGAATAACCAACAAATCGCAGAAGAAATAAAAAAAGAAATAAAAATATGCATAGAAACAAATGAAAATGAAAACACAACAACCCAAAACCTATGGGACACTGTAAAAGCAGTGCTAAGGGGGAGGTTCATAGCAATACAGGCTTACCTCAGGAAACAAGAAAAAAGTCAAATAAATAACCTAACTCTACACCTACAGCAACTAGAAAAGGAAGAAATGAAGAACCTCAAGGTTAGTAGAAGGAAAGAAATCATGAAAATTAGGGCAGAAATAAACGCAAAAGAAACAAAAGAGACCATAGCAAAAATCAACAAATCTAAAAGCTGGTTCTTTGAGAAAATAAATGAAATAGACAAACCATTAGCCAGACTCATCAAGAAACAAAGGGAGAAAAATCAAATCAACAAAATTAGAAATCAAAATGGAGAGATCACAACAGACAACACAGAAATGCAAAGGATCTACTATCAGCAATATATGCCAATAGAATGGACAACTTGGAAGAAATGGACAAATCCTTAGAGAAATTCTTTTATCTGCCCTCATGGACATTTTATGCGGCCTTCTTTAGGAAGGTTGTGAGCAGGAGGGTGGGCGTCCAGGAGGGGGCACTCTGTGGAAAGATGCATAAACTCATTTCTCCAAAAACAAATACAAAACGATAACCCTGACTCTGCTCTCTTTAAGGCACAGACAAGTTCAGAAATCCAGACTCAATGATCATAGCCTCACGGTACTGCCTGCTTTGCTCTAGGAAAGATTTCGCTCTGATTCTGAACTCGTAAGAACTAGTGGAACTGTTGCACCTTAAAGCTACCGACCTGGGGTTTGTCTCCTACAGTAAATGGATGGGGAGCTGTATTGTCTGGGAAATAGAGAGAGATGCAGAGTGCAGAGCAGGGTGGTGAAGACCGCCCTCCATCTTAACCCTCCCTTAGCATCCTCCTGGTTGCACTTCCCACACTCCCTTGCAGTGTGTGGTGCAGCTGTGATGTGTGCGCGACCCATGGATACATCTCCATCCAGCTGAAAGTGCTCGTAAGGCAAAGGCTCTGCCACCACCGCTGGATGTCCTTGCAGGTGAGCACAGGTGTGTAGCTTTCCTGTTGGCAGCTTCCCAACCCAGGCGGTTTCTGGGAGTTTTCTGATGGCAACAGTGTGGCCTGACTCTAAAGCTCAAAGGATGTCGCAGCAGCAGCTTCCCAGCCAGGCAGGTAGCTTCCAGTGAGCAAGGAGCCACTTGCTTGGCCCAGTTATGTTTCCAGAGTCATTCCTGAGGCCACAGCTCAGAATCTGTTTCCTCAGCATCTCCTATGACCCCAGTGCCCTGATACCCCATGATGATCTCCTTTCGACTAAAATCAGCTGGAGGGCATCCTGTTCCCTGCAAGAGCCCCAGTACATACAACACGGGAGTGTGCTTTCTGGGGAGAAGGTCCATTGTTTTCCTCAGCTTCTCAGTGGGGCTATGACCCAAGGGAGGGTGGGAACATTCCCCGTTGGTGGTCTGCAGGACATGCCCCCGGGTCAGAGCAGATGCCCCAAAACATTGGCGGGGAGTCAAATCACCGTGAGCTTGGCATCTAAAGGACTGCTCTGAAAAGCACTACTAATTTGCATGCTGCCCATCTGGAGTTTCAGATCCTGGGTCTAATTAATATATTGCTCACCTGCAGCCATTTTCACTCTCAATTCCATTCAACAAATTCAATGGCTTGTTTAATAAACACTCACTGAGTAAGACATGAGACACAGATTTGATTCCTGGGTCGGGAAAATCCCCTGGAGGAGGGCATGGCAACCTGCTCCAGTACTCTTGCCTGGAAAATCCCATGGACAGCGGAGCCCGGTGGGCTACAGTCCACGGGGTCGTGTAAGAGTTGGACACGACTGCGTGACTGAGCCTGCGTGTGTGAGCTGCATTTCCCCAGATCCTTTGCTTGGAGCTGGGCAAATAGATTGTTGTTGCTTAGTTGCCAAGTTCTGTCCAACTCTTTGTGACCCCATGGACTGCAGCACGCCAGGCTTCCCTGTCCTTCATTATCTCTTGGAGTTTGCTCAAACTCATGGGTATTAACGTTGGTGATGCCATTCAACCATCTGTCTCATCCTCTGTCGTCCCCTTCTCCTCCTGCCTTAAATCTTTACTAGCATCACGGTCTTTTCTAATGAGTCAGTTCTTCACGTCAAGTGGCTAAAGTATTGGAGCTTCAGCTTCAGTCCTCCCAACAAATAGGGTTGATTTCCTTAAGGATCGACTGATTTGATTCCCTTGCAGGCCAAGGAACTCTCAAGAGTCTTCTCCAGCACCACAGTTCGAAAGCACCGATTCTTCGGATGCACTTGCCATACTTTCAGGGGACCTCCACCACCGTATAAGGAGGAGAAGCCCCAGAAAGCGAACCCTTGCCATTAGGGTCACAAGAAACAAGCACCCGCTGGCGAGAGAGCACCCAGGACAAGGCAACAGACACCCCGCGTCCTGCGAGCGCCTGCCGGGGGCGGACGGCGGACCGGCCACAGACCCTGCCCCTCCCACTGGGGGAGGAGTCTGTGTGTCATGTGACCAATGTGGGCCAATGAGCGGTGGGCAACCGCAAAGGGGACGCAGGCAGGAGCTTGAGCAGCACACGTGCAGCGGGCTTGCCCTTAGAAACGCTGCAGCCGCCACCTGGTAACTGCTGGACACACCTGGGACGATGGGCGATGCAAGGCCTAGGGACCCCCTAACTCCTGCTGACCACCAGCCCGTCAGCTGCCGACTGTCACCTGCAGAGGTGAACCACCTGACCGCCTCTGGCCGCAGACAGTGAGGAGTCGAGTCCAGCCCAAGTCACCGGGGCACTTGGGTGCGTGTGCTAAGTCGTTTCAGTTGTGTCCAATTCTTTGCGACCCCTGGACTGTAGCCCACCAGGCTTCTCTGCCCATGGACTTTCTACATGGCAAGAATACTGGAGTGGGTTGCCATGCCCTTTTCCAGGGGATCTTCCCAACCCAGGGATTGAACCTGGGTCTCCCTCATTGCAGGCAGATTCTTTACCGTCTGAGTCACCAGAGAAGCCCAGAATCTGAGTATTTTTCCAAAGACAGAGGCCACTCAGGAACATTTTCCCTTGAGGAGGGGCTGATTAGAACCAGGGCTTAGCCAGCTCCCTGAGAGACAGATTCATAAATGAGGCAGATTTCAAGAGAATTCACTGCAGGCACCAGCTCATAGTCCTCCCTGGCACCTCCCACCACTTCCTGCAAGATGGAAACCCCACCCTCCCCGCATGGAGCAGGGTGGGGGTGCTGTGTGTGGGAAGGAGGGATGCACAATTCATCCACCTTCTCCCTGGGGGACCAAGACCAGGGCGAAAACCAGCTCTCAAGGCGAGAAGGCCGGCCACCCAGAGTCGCTGTGAAGGGCACCGTGCCTGTGTTGGGGACCGAACCACGTC
Source organism: Bos javanicus (assembly GCF_032452875.1). NCBI lineage: Eukaryota > Metazoa > Chordata > Mammalia > Artiodactyla > Bovidae > Bos > Bos javanicus. Next base: position 48,587,306 of record NC_083896.1, on the reverse strand, counting down.
CCCTGCGGTCTCCCCCTCCTCGTCACCCCACGCACGCAGCCCCCCATCTCCTGGCCTGTGCATCAGTTCGAGGTGCTGACTCGCTCCCGGCTGGCTCACTGTCCGTCGCTGGCTGAGTTTCTGCCCAGCTCAGCAAGGCCCAGCAGCAGCAGCAGGACCTTGGGCTGGTGGAAATGCAGATTCCCAGCCGCCCCAACCCAGACTCGGGATGCCTGGGCAGCGGCCGGGCCTGGAGTTAGCAGCACCCAGGTCTCTGCCCAAGTCAGGGCCAGGCTGGGCTTCCCAGGGGGCTCAGTGGTAAAGAACCCGCCTGCCAACACAGGAGACTTGAGACGTGGGTTCGATCCCTGGGTTGGGCAGATCCCTTGGAGAAAGAAATGGTAACCCACTCCAATGTTCTTGCCTGGAGAATCCTATGGACAGAGGAGCCTGGCGTGCTACGGAGCCTGGGGTCATACAGGGTTGGACACGACTGAAGTGACTTGGCAGGCACACAGGGCCTGGGACGCCATTCAGAACTGACCAGCAGGTGTCGCCCTGACACCAGGCTGCAGGTTGGGCCGTCCAGCAGCTCTCGGCCAAGCTGCTGAAGATCCGTGGGCAATCACCTTTGACCAGGCCCTGACCAGGAGCAGGAGGGCGCGTGTGAGTGGGTGTATCCGTGTGTCTGTGCCTTTGGTGAGTGAAGTCGCTCAGTCGTTTCCGACTCTGCGATCCCGTGGACTGTAGCCTACCAGGCTCCTCCGTCCATGGGATTTTCCAGACAAGAGTACTGGAGTGGGTTGCCATGTCCTTCTCCAGGGGATCTTCCCAACCCAGGGGTTGAACCCAGGCCTCCCGCATTGCAGGCAGATGCTTTACCGTCTGAGCCACCAGGGACAAGGAGGGGTGAACTCCGCAAGTACGTCCCTGACAAACATCTCAAATCAGACCCGGAGTGGGAGGTGGGGCGCAGCTCTCTGGCCTTGCCCACCCAAGTGAATGCCAGTCACCCTGGGGGAGGCCTCGTGGGGACCCGCTTTCCCCGGGGGGCCGTGGCTGCCCCATCACAGCGAGGGTGCGGCCTGGCCGAGGAGGGCTCGGGGAGCCTGCAGCCTCGGTGAACGCCAGTCCCGGTCACCCTGGTGGGGCGGGGGCGCATTTCATTTGGCAGACTCCCTGAGCGCCCATCGGGCAGCAAGCACAGGCTCATTCAGAGCTGGAGAGACGCTGCCGCCCCTGAGCTGGGGCCCTGAGGGGCGTGAGGGAACCAGGAGCGAAGCCGCGCGGAGCCCCCTCCTGCCTCTGAGGCCCGGGTCCCTCCCGACACTGCCTGGCGCGGACACAGTGCCCCTCCCCAGTCGCTGGTCCTCCCCGCCAAGGTCGGGGTGCTGGGGCCATTCCCGGGCCCCCTATGTCTCTGGCTAGGACCCCCATCCATTACAGAGAGCGAGCCTGGCCAGGCTTCCCTTTCAGAACCACTTTCCCGGCAGGAGGATGGATGGGGGGCAGGGCCAAGGTGGTGGGGGTGGGGAGTCAGCATCCGGAGGAGAAGGCCTATGAGCCGGCGGGGGTGCGCGTCCTGGCTGGCGGAGCTGTCGAGCGTCTGGAGATCACAGGAAGCTCATCAGCGACTTGGACCAGCGCTGCTCCTGGAGTCTTCCCTGAAACATGGAGAGGGGCTGCTTATTTCACTGAAGAAGCTTGACCTAGTTCATTCTCTGGCAGGAAATTCCAAGGACAGAGACCCTTGGGAGGGAGGGTGAACACCTCCCACCGCCCCATCAAGGCATCTTCTTGCTGTGTCTGGCCCTGGCCCGACACTGCCCTAGGGAACCTGTCCCAGCCTCCGGTGGCTAGTTGATGAGGGTGGTGGGCAGGAGCCACGAGGAGGGCTCGTCCCTGCCCGGAAGGCGACCAGGGAACCATTTGAGGCCATCCAAGTGCAAGGCCTGGGCCACACCAGTGCCTGTGCTACCCCAGGGGTCTTAGCCCCCTTAATCAGTAGAAATCGACTAGAGCCAGACAAGAAACTCAGGCAAGGCTTTACTGGGGCCCTGTTGCAGCAGGGGGGTGCGGGAACAGAAACAGGTTCCCTTGGCCCCTCCCCCGAGGGGGCTGAGCTGCTTCCTGATACGAGGTGAGGATAGGGGCGTGTCGGGGAGCTGGCCAGAGGGTGGCTTGGTGGTCTGCCCGCCCTTTTGTGGTGCCGACTGCGGGGGCTTGCACGGCGCCCTGCTCTCGCTTCCAGCTCTTCAAAAGTGGCAGTTGGGCTTTGGGTCTCTTTGTGTCTTTTTGTCCAGAATTTGCCCCAATTGCACATAACTAACCCTGGTGGCTCAGATGGTAAAGAATCCACCTGCCAATGCAGGAGACGCGAGTTTGATCCCTGGGTTGAGTGGATCCCCTGGAGAAGGGAAGGACAACCCACTCCAGCATTCTTGCCTAGGAAAGCCCATGGACAGAGGAGCCTGGCAGGCTACCATTCCTGGCGTCGCAGAGTCAGACATGACTGAGCGACTGAACAAGCAAATGAAAAGCACATGCTAGTTATTTTTAGCCCCTCAGAGCTTCTCTGTGGGCTTCCCTGGGGGCTCAGACAGTAAAGAAACCGCCTGCAGTGTGGGAGACCTGGGTTCGATCCCTGGGTTGGGAAGATCCTCTGCAGGAGGGCACGGCAACCCTCTCTAGTATTCTTGCCTGGAGAATCCCCTTGGACAGAGGAGCTGGAGGGCTACGGTCCATGGGGTCACAGAGAGCCGGACACGACTGAGTGGCTAAGCACAGAGTTTCTTTGTACCGTGTTGCTCGAGGAGACATTTGTCCAGGCACAAACACTGCAGCGAAGGGTCCCCGGTCCCAGGCTGCTCACCTGGAGTGCAGATCCCGCCCGACCACTGTGTCGCGCGTCAGGTGCGGTCCACATAGAGCTGAATGCTGAGAGGACGTGAGAGTCCTAGCATCGTAGGCGGGAAGCAGAGCACTGGGCCCAGCCGTCCTGCATTTGACCTGTAGCTTCACACACTGGCAACCGGGTGTCTGGCATCCCAGCCCCTCTGGGGCTCAGTTCTCCCGTCTGCAGGCTAGGGACAATGTCAGGCCCCTGGAGACTCACAATCCAGCCTGTGACATGCCTGGAAGGGCGCCCCCACTAAGGGCTCCGTGCCTCCCAGAATCGAAGGGATGAGCCAGCAGAATCTCCAGGAACGAAAGAGGAAGCAGAGGCCCAGGAGAGGCGGCCGGGCGGCCGGGTGGACAGAGAGAGACGGCGGCTCAGAGGCCACGCTCGGCCCCGCTGCTGGGCAGCACGGCAGGGCCCGGACTGAGCTGCTGGACCCACGGCCTCACTGGTGACCTGGGAACCGCGGGAAGGCCCTGCAGAGCTGTTGGGAGTGGGAGTCACGTACGGAATGTGCGCCTGGCCCAGCGGTGACGCTGGGTCCCCAACATCACTCAGGCACTAAGGACATGGGCACAGACGCCCCAGCCCCTTCTCACGGTCCAGCAGCCGCAGGCAGCTCAGAGCCAGACGGTGCTGGGTGCTTCTGAGCAGCCACTCCGGGTCAGGGGTCCGCGGGGCTCTGAAAGCTGGGCGGGCGTCCAGCTGCTCCACTGACTGGGGAACAGGCTCACCTCCACCTGAGAGAGCTCAAGAACTTTCCAGATGGCTTGACGGCTTCCTTGGGCCCTCCAAGGGGACCTGCGGGCCATGGACTGAGCTTCATCCTAAAGGACCAGGGTTTTGTTACGGGAAGGGGCGTGCACACCCACCCCTGCAGTCTCCTTCCACTCGACAGGCTACAGGCAGAGCCCACCTGAGGCGCTGTGTGGGCCCACAGCCCTTGACCGAGCAGCTGGGTGTCTTGAGCAGGGCCCCACACACCCCGATCAGCTTAGGAAGCAACTTCGTGGCTGTTGGCTCAGGTGGCGATGTGGGGACAGGTGTTGGAGGTGAACAAGTGTAGAAATCACGGCAGACGGGTGGTCTCTGCGAGCTCACCCAGCTGGTCTGTGGACGAGGAGAGCCTGTGAGGAGCAGTGGAGCCTGAGGCTGCCCTCGAATCGGGTTTCCACCTCTCGGCGCTCCAGGTTCAGCTTGGATTCCCCTAACAGAGCCCTGCACGCAGCACACAGCTGAGCTCTGAGCTCACAACACCTGTGAAACAGCATCCCAGGGGCTCACCTCCCCTCCATGCAAGCCGGCATCCTCTGGCGGTCAGCACGGGGCTCTCTGTCCCCCTGCGCAGGTGGCCTCACTTTCTGCTCTGTGACCCTGTTCTCCAAACCAATGTAGTGATGCCTCTGATGGAGGGCTAGATTGGGAGAATAGATGGATTAGCTAGCTAGCTAGCTTGAGAGAGAGACAGATTGGATGGATGGAGGACTGGATGGATGGATGGGTGGGTAGGTGGGTGGATAGATGGGTGGGTGAATCGATGGATGGGTGGATGGATTGATAGATGGATGGATGGGTGGATGGATGGATGGATGGATGGATGGATAGGTGGGTTGGTGGGTGGGTGGATGAATGGAGGGTTGGATAGATGTATGGGTGAATAGATGGGTGGATGGGTGGATGGATGGATGGGTGGATAGGTGGGTGGGTGGATGATGGATAATGGATGGCTGGATAGATGGGTGGGTGGATGGATGGATTAGATAGAAAAATAGGAAGATAGAAAAATAGATAGGAAAATATTGATAGATTATAGATCGAAAGGCAGACAAGCAGATAGATTGACAGATGAGCAGGCAGGCATGCAGGCAAGCATCATGAAGATCACCCAGCCCCCTCAGTGCGGGCTGCCCCTCCCACCCCGGCCCCAGGGCCCCTCCTGTCTTTTCTGCAGACTCGGGATGTTCTCATCGCCTTTCCTCTGGTGCGAGGCTTCTCTGTATGGGTGTGACGATGAGGCCCGTGGTGGAAAGTAATACAGGGCAATTATCCTCACTAATGACGCCCTTTATCAAGCTCAGACTGAGAGGTCACAGTAAGAGGCTAAGCAGGAAGCCCTCTTCCAGGAAGCCTCTGTGGCTGCAGCCCGACCCAGAGTCCATGCTGACCACGGCCAGGGATGGACACCCCACTCCAGGCTCCCCGAGTCCTCGTGCCCTGGCTCTGCTGCTGGCCGGCTGTGTGTCTCGGGGCCAGTGGATCAACCTCTCTGACCCTCATTCCTCCCGGCACTGGCTGTGCTCCCCCGGTGTGCTGTCAGGAACCAAAGGAAGCAAGCGCTCTGCAAGTTGTGCTGCTGCTGTTACTGAGTCGCTTCAGTCATGTCCGACTGTGAACCCACGGACTGTGGGCCTCCAGGCTCCTCTGTCCACGGGATTCTCCAGGCAAGAATACTGGAGTGGGTTGCCATGCCCTCCTCCAGGGGATCTTCCCCATCCAGGGATAGAACCCCGGTCTCCTGAGTCTCCTGCATTGGCAGGCAACTTCTTTACCAATAGTGCAATTTGGCACATTAAGAGATATTGGTTATTACTGCTCTGCTGCGCTCTTCAGTGATGTCCCGAGACCAGTTGTAAGAACAGTGATGACGACAATAAGGTCTGATGCTGGTGGTGACAGTGACAACATGGCAACAACCCCGCTATCCCCCGATTGCCGATCGTACCGCGTCGGGGAGGTGCTCTGCCAAGCGCTTCCTGTGCGTGACTTCAGGTTATCCCCTGGGGAGGGAGTGACGTGGCCCCGTCTTTGGGATGGGAAAAGCAGATCTCCAGGAGGTGAATATGTAGATGACTGCGGGTCTCCAGACCCCGGCTCTAGAGGACACAGACCCTGGACAGTGTGGGGACAGTCTGGCTCTCTTGAGTTGGTCCCTCATTCAGATCCTTAGATCAGTGCGTTCTAGAAGTGACTCCCATGAGTCTTCCCATCCCAAGCCTTAGGATCTGCCTCTGAGAGGAGAGCAGAAAGGACTGGCCCAGTTGGGTCTGGAGTCTCCCCCAGAAGGGGGACCCCACTCAGGCCACCCGTCACAGCGCTGGGAGACTCCTAGCCTCGCAGGTCCATCCTGATGGGGCTTCCTCTGTTTCAAGGTGGAGGAGGGTGCAGTGCTGAGTGAGGTCACCGTGATTAATTGGTGAGCCCGGCTCGTCCTAGAACCGAAGAGGAAACGGGTCACTCTCAGAGGACCCAGGTGAAAGCGTGCACACGTCACCTCCGAGTCTGCACATGTCCCTAGCCAAGGGGAGAAACTCCTGGAAGGAGTCGAGAAGCAGGGGGCTTTGAGGGAATGTCGACCTAAAACCACAGGAGGGTGGCAGGTGGCAGGTGTGGGTACGAGTGGCATCACAGTCAGAATATTCTCTTTAGCTTCCTCTGTGCACAGGCGTCCCCGTCTCGAGTAAGACCTGTCGTTGTTGCTGTTCACTTGTTCAGCTGTGTCTGACTCTTTGTGATCCCGTAGACGGAGGAGGACCAGGCTCCTCTGTCCATGGGATTCTCCAAGCAAGAACACTGGGGTGAGTTGCCATGCCCTCCTCCAGGGGATCTTTCCAGCCCAGGGATCAAACCCACCTTTCTCACATGCCCTGCATTGGCAGGCCGGTTCTGTACTGCTAGCACCACGACGGCTTAGTCTGAACATGTTTATAGATCCAAATTCATAGAGAGACTCACGTATATGTAGATTCAGAAGAAGTTTGAAATAAATGCTTGCATGAGACCCTTCAGCTGTTGCCAAGGTGACATGGAGGTGGAGGGAGAGCTCTGGGCTTGTTCTTGAAAAGAGGTGTAATCCCAACTAAACCAAACCAAAGCGGAAAAAAAGAGATTACGTTTTGTCTTGCATAAGAGAAAGGTCCAGTCATCAGTTCTGGGTATTAGTTAAGTTCAGGCAGATTTGTTGTGTAACAAAGCGTCCCCAAACTCAACCACCCCCACTGTGTTATTGCTCATGAGGCTGTACATCCACTGGACAGTACGCCCTTGGCTGAGGCCATTAGACTGGGGACTGGTGGTCCAGGATGTCCTAAGTCACGTGGAGGCCAGGTGGCTCTGGCGGTCAGTTGGAGCTGAAGGCCAGCAAGATGATGGGGGTGACTGGGCCATGTGTCTCTCACTGCCTCGCAGGCAGCCCAAGGGCAGGTCCACCTGCTCATATCCATACATAGACTCGTATCCAGCCTATGTAAAGAACTCCCGTGGGCGTGCTACATACGGGTCTACACACAACCACCTTCCCGGTCTCGGCTTGGGTCACATTTTCCACTGTTGCATTGACCCAGGCAGGTCAGGTGGCCCAGCCAGCCGAGATTCAAGTGGGTATATGAAGGGACTTGACTTATTGGGAGGACTCTAAAGTCACAGAGGTGGGAAAGATGTGTGGCCATGTGTGCAATCTCCCAACTGGGCTTCAGGTTGGGCTGGATCCAGGAACTCAAGCAGCATCTCTGCTTCTTGCCTCTCAGGCTGGCTCTCCCGGTGGCTTGGCAAGCTGGCCACCAACAAGGGCAGCTCTGGACCCTACCTTCCCAGCTCAGGTCCGTGAGGATGAAAGATTCACCAGGTTCCAGGTCCTGGACTTGCCTGACCCTGGCTCTGAGCCATGGGCCTGCCTCCAAGCAGACTCTGTGTTAGAGGAATGTGATGCTCTGATGGCCTCTCTCAGGGACCAGACGGGAAGTGACATCTGCTCAAGCACGTGGACAGAGGAGAAGGGCAGAGTTTTCTTTTCTGACCAAGAAAACCAAGGGCCAACACCAGGAGCCTGGGGATGCTCAGCGGGCAGCTGAAACTTACCTCTGGGCAGTGCTGGACGCCAGTGAAGTGTCTGTTCGTGTGTTTTGCCCACTTTTATTCCGGTTGTTTGTCTTTCTATTGAGTTCTTTTGGGGCTCCCCAGGTGGTGCTAGTGGTAAAGAACCCACCTGCCAATGCAAAGGAGGTAAGAGACACAGGTTCCATCCCTGGGTCGGGAAGATCCCCTGGGGGAGGGCATGGCAACCCACTCCAGTATTCTTACCTGGAGAATCCCATGGACAGAGGAGCCTGGCGGGCTACAGTCCATGAGGTCACAAAGAGTCAGGTACAACTGAAGTGACTTAGCACGCACACAGGAGTTCTTCATATAGGCTGGATACGAGTCTATGGTGAGATACGTATTTTGTGAATATTTTTTGACATTTGTGGGCGTTCCTTTCATTTTCTTTTTTTAAGGTGTTGTTTTAATTTTTATTTTTAAGTGACTTTATTTATTTGCTTATTTATTTTTATTTTTTGATCGCGTTGGGCCTCCGCTGCTGCGAGGGCTTTTCTCTAGTTGCAGTGAGCGCAGCTTCTCTGTGGTTGTGGTGGGCGGGCTTCTCATCGCGGTGGCTTCTCTTGCTGCAGAGCTTGGGCTCCAGAGCACAGGCTCAGTAGTTGTTGCACACGGGCTTAGCTACTCCACAGCATGTGGGATCTTCCTGGACCAGGGATCAAACCCGAGTCCCCTGCATTGGCAGGTGGATTCTGGGAAGACCAACTTTTGTGTATAAATGTGCAGTAAATGATGAGTTTCATTTCTTCCCAATAGATCACCAGTTATCCTGGGATATCCAGGTGACCTGTGGCCACAATGGAATTAAATTAGAACTTAACAACTGGGAGAACAGTAGAAAAACTCAAGTGTTTGAAAGTTAAGCAACTCATTTCTAAATAACCCATGGATCAAAGGAGAAATGACAAGGGAAATTAGAGAAGGAAAGAGACGGCCCTGATCGCCAGGACAAAGCTGGGACTCGGCACCTCCTGTCCCCATCCCTCCGTCCACACAAACTCCCGCAGTCTCCTTGACACAGAGGTGAGTGACGCACCTTCCAGAAAGCACAGCAGGCCTCCGAGAAGCGGAGCTGCAATGCAGCGGCTGGTATTTGAGAGAAGCATATGGAGGTGAACTTCATTTTCTCGTAAGCCTTCTAATTTTTAAAATTCGAATCATGCATCCACCCATCCACTCAACAAATAGACATTGAGAACCTTTCTCGGGCACCAAGAAATCACAGCCATCACAGTCCTTGTTCACAGGGAGCTTCCAAGTGAGGGACACAGACAAAAATAAATCACCAGGTAAATAAAGAGCTGACTCACCAGGAAAGACCCTGATGCTGAAAAAGATTGAAGGCCAAAGGAGAAGGGGGCAGCAGAAGATGAGGTGGTTAGACAGTATCACTGACTCAGTGGATGTGAATTTGTGCAAACTGCAGGAGATAGTGAAGGACAGGGAGGACTGGCGTGCTGCAGGCCACAGGGTCTCACAGAGTCAGACACGACTTAGTGACTGAACAGCAGCAACAGATAAAGTAACTGCAAGCTTGCTGCCTTCTGTTAAGGAAGCTTGGACCTCCTTGCCAGGGAGCAGGGAGACAGGGCCGGCCAATATCCCCACGACTTTCAGTTGAGCCTGTAAAAATACTGGTTCCCCTCTCCACCTAATATTTCAGAGGACTTACTGTCTCTCCACAGATACCAAGAGCACAGACACCAGGGATTTCTTCCAAGCCTGCAGTGGGGGGACCACTCTCTCCCTCCCAACCCAGGGGCTGGTTCAGGGCCCCCTTGGGGCTTCCCATCCATCTATTTCTGCCTTAGATAATAAGCCTGTTGCCCAGGGCCTGGCTCTGGGGAGATGCTCAGTCACTGGTGAATGTCAGTGAATCCACTCCCCATCCTCGGGTCTGGGTCACCAAGGAACAGAGTGGGAGACCAGGAAGAGCAGCCCACGGCAGGGGTCAGTGGCCGAGGCGTGGACTGGGCGCGTCTGAGCTAGAGCAAATCCTTAATGCCTTCAGACTCCAGCAAAGCTGAGGCCTCGGGACTGGGCTTCCCAGGTGGCGCTAGTGGTAAAGAACCCGCCTGCCAATGCAGGAGACGCAAGAGACGAGGGTTCTATCGCTGGGTCAGGAAGAGCCTCTGGAGAAGGGCATGGCAACCTACCCCAGTATCCTTGCCTGGAGAACCCCATGGACAGAGGAGCCTGGTGGGCTACAGTCCATGGGGTCACAAAGAGTTGGACAGGACTAAAGTGAATGAGCATGCCAGGACTGGAGGGAATTTAGAGGCCATTTGATCTGAGCTCTCAGCCAAAATGTGGGAGGCCTTTATCATGCTCCCGAGTGGCCATCCAAGCACCCCTCAATCACCTCTGCCAGGGCCCACTCTCTGACCCCCAGGTCAGCCACACCATCCTGGGAGAGGTGACAGGGAGCCCAAACCTAAGGAAACAAAGTATTCCAGGTGGGGTAGATGCTTCATTAGACAATCAACAGTAGGGATAAAGTACTTTATAGTTTTCCGAGCATGCCTATAACTTTATCAGAGAATTCTACATTTTCTGTGTCACTCAATGGATGACTCAAAAAAGTCAACCCATGTCTTTCTCCTAGGGTCCTGGGATGAAACTCTATCTCGAGTCTGGTCCTGAGGGTCTGGTGAATTCGGGACATATCCTGGGCTCCTTGCATGGATTTGGACCAAGGCTTGAGTTGGAAGTCGAGGCAGGAACCCCCTCAAACCCAAGGGCCCAGGTGGACGATCTGGGCCAGCAAGTAGGCTCATGCACCACCTATTTTGAGAAATGGGGCATCAAAAATAGAAAGGCCTTAATTCCACAGCCTGAGAGTCTCATCGAGCGAGCTGGTAATAAGGGAAGACAATAAGTCCCAATCCTGTGACACTTCCACAATGGAATCTTTTTCTCAATATCTTGGAATCTTTGAGAAAAAAAAATTGGCTAAATTGTCTTTAAAGGCAGGACAAAAGTTGTCAGCAATTTGGGGGCAGAATAACCTGGCAAAGGCATGAAGGATGGCCCTGTCCACCCTTCTGTGGTGAGGCTGCCGTGCATCCGTCCCAGGGAGCCTCGTGCCCTGCACTGACGTGGCAGCCTGGAATATGCAGCAGGATGTTGGGGGAAATTCTGGTGGAAACAACTGAGGCCAGATGTTTCTACTCGTGCTTGGTCAATACTGGCCCAAACCCGGCCGAGCATCTCTTTAAAGATAAGTGACAAATATTAAAGAAGGAGGAGGAGGGGGAAGGGTAGGACGGGAAGAAAGAGCCCACAAGCTCTAGAATTCAGGGAGTTTGAGTGACTGTTTTTTCTCATCTCAGACAATTCCTGGGAGACTTAGTTTTGGCTGAGCTGAAACGTACACAGAGTTAATACTGAATGAAAGATGTTTGCCAAGATCTATGAGAATAAGAGACATCCTTTATCCTTTTTTCCTGATTTCTGAGAGCACCATCTGGGTGGAGATCGGTTCTGGAGACCCCTCGCCAGGACACGCAGAGGATGCCAATCAGTGTTTGTGAAATATTTATCGAATAGGGGCTTTGGGCAAAGCATTGTGACGGAGGCTCCCTGGGTTTTCGGCAGCTCACATTCCAAGGGAAGGAAAGACTGGTAGGTCCAGCGAGCCGTGTGCCGTGGTGGGAAGAAAGGGAGTTAGCAGCTTGAAAGAAAGCCGGTCGTGAAGGGGAAGACAGGCAGAGGCTGCCCTCAGCAGAGAGGAGGCTGGGGGTTTCGCTGGCGGGGACGGGGTGGAGGGGCTGTCAGGCGGGGGCACACCGAGGGAGGAGGAGCAACAGAAGGCAAGCTGGGCAGCAGTCACAGGACGCGTGCCATTCCCTGGAGTTATTCAAAGAGGTGCTCGCTCGTGCCAAAGCTGAGCCTGGCCTACAGATTAAAACATGTTGCAAAAGGAAAGAACATGGCCGGGAACACCGCAGCACACGTCTTCACCAAATCTGCAGGGCGGGGGTGCAGTGAGACTCTGAAAGCACTGCCTCAGTCCCTGCAGACGGAACGGGGACCCCTCTCCCCACCAGGCCCCCATCCCTGGCCTCGAGAGCAAAGATCCAGAGTAAATCAAATGGCTGGAGGGATCCCAGAAGAGAGGGTGTAGGAAAAATGGAGCTAAAAGGGCACCCTGATGGCCTTGGTGCCGGGGAAGATTGGTGGAGAGGCTGCTGGAGTGCGGGAGGACTTAGCCACGAGGAGATATGATTTAAAAAAAACAACCCAAGCAACTTACAGGTAAAAAAGGCAAGTATTAACTCCAGGAAAAACTAAAAGTTATGTAAGAAAAAAGAAAAACCAGTTACGCTTGACTCAAAAGCAAATGACAATCACCTAGTTGCAATAATGAAAATGCAGAATAGCGATTGGTCCAAAATTTGGGCCACAGCCACGTTGAGGGACTGGGAGAGGAAGCGGTAACTTAAAGAGAGGCGAGTACCCCAGCATTCTGTAATACTGCCTAAAGCTGTTGAATCTAGAGACTGTGATGAAAGCAATGTATTTCTTTAAGAGCATAGATGATGTAAGTATTCAATACTTAGAGACTTAACTAAGAGTTGAAAGCCAACGCCTTTGAGAAGTTGGGGGTGGAGGTGGGGACAGCTGTTTACAAGCCCTTCAGCAATGTTTGACACGCTGCGTGTGTAGTAAGTCACTCCACTCGTGTCTGCCTTTGTGACACTGTGGACCCTAACCCGCTAGGCCCTGCAGTCCATGGCATGCTCCAGGCATGAGTACTGGAGTGTGTTGCCTTGCCCTCCTGCAGGAATATTTGACATATGTATCCTCTTAAATGTATATCTGCACACACACACACACTCTCTCACACACACATACATGCATGTTCTACTTACAGAAATATAAAAAGGAGGAATGAAAAAGAACAAGCCCCTGCCTTCTAGGAGGGGGAGAGTATGACAAGGCACTTAGAAGCTGGCAAGGGCATCTCTGGAAGAGCCCGGATCTTCTCATCTAAAGTGGTCATGACATTTTAAATCCTCATTTTTGCCTTTAAACTTTCCAAAACCATGAAGGAAACCTTGCTGCCCCGGGGGGCAGGTGCCCCTGAGACCCAGGAGTCGCTGGAGATCTGGGTTCACGATTTTGTCCTCACCTTGCCTTCTTAGCCGAGAAGCCAGGGTCCAGCCCCTTTGACTTCTGCCCGTGTCCCATGCTTGCTGCCAGGGGCTGGTGGGCACTGTCATAGCAGTCGACGGGATGCATTTGATCATCTTCCTGAGAGCCGGCAGGCTCACCTGGACAGCATCACAGTCTCCCTGCTCATGGGAGGGGAGACCGTGGATGTGCAGGGTGGGGCCGAGCACTGCTGGGACTCACCGTAGCAGGGGCTGGGGACTCCGAACCCCAGGAGGATTTGGGGCCAGGCAAGGACCCGTGACCCCTGCGCTGGCTCAAACACAGGTAATGACGTGGAATCCCCACTGAAGACATTTACAGGGAACGCAGCCCTTGGCCAAGGCTTCCCTGGTGGCCCAGACGCTAAAGAATCTGCCTGCCAATGCAGGAGACTCAGGCCTGACCCCTGGGTCAGGAGGATCCCCTGGAGAAGGAAGTGGCCACCCACTCCAGTATTCTTGCCTGGAGAACCCCAGGGACAGAGGAGCCTGACAGGCTACAGCCCGCGGGGTCGCAGGGAGCCGGGCAGGACTGAGGACTGTGCTTTCACGTTCACTAGCCCTTGGCCCCGCTCTCATTCTTCAACACCGTATCTCCCACCCGCCCGTTTCACTTTTCCAGAAAGTCTAACCCTGCTCCTGGTTCAAAGGCAGCACCACTGACTCACGGCTCTCCTGGGAGGTAGTGATGGGACCAGAGCTGGCATTTGGCAGCCACTCAGACACGAGCGACTCCCAACTCAGGATCTTAGCAAACCCCCGGGGGCCCCAGTCTCCACCGTGAAGTGAGAAGAGAACCCAGCTCCCGAGGTTTGGGCTGTGACTCTGCAAAGCAGGAGCTCGGAGATCACAGGCCTCCAGAGAAGCCCCTGCCGGAGGCCCAGCCAGCCACGCCTTCCCCGGTGGCCAGCTGCCTTTCCACTCTCTCTTCCTCACAGTTTCTCTTGCCCTCTTTTTTTTTCTCTCTCTCTCTCTAAGATAAACCTCGATGTGACAGCGAATTCTCAGAGGCAAACGCACAAACAAAAATCACACGTTTCCAAACACCACGTTTCAGCTGGGGGCACGCACGACCATGTTTTCCAACACGTTTCTCTCCCAAGGACATGGCAGCTTAAAGAGCAGAGACTCTGGGCCCCGAGCCGGCAGGGCACGCCTCCTGCCGAGACTCTTAATAGCTGTGAGCCCCGGAGTGCTGTGTTCAAAGCCGCAGTGACTCAACAGTTGGAGGGAGGGGCGGGCAAGGGAGGAGGGGACGGAGCAGGATGGGAACCCGGGGCTGGGGGGTGGTGGCAGGGCGATGGTGAGGTGGCACCCTGGTCTGGAGCCTACAGGACAAGGGCACCCTTTTGGACGCCCCCCGGTCTGGAGCGGGCTCCGCCATCTGCAGCCTCTGGGAGGACGCTCACCCTGGGGAGTCATGCTGTCTGCATCCTCTGGAGCTAGTTCCCCTCTGTCCTTGGGGCTTTGCTTTGGTGCTGGTCTCTTTCTCCTAGGACAGGTGGTCTGTGGCCGCTTGGATCTGTTTTCCCAAGAAAGCAGCAAGTCCCCAGGGGTGGTGGTGATAAGGACCAGCCCCAGAAGAGCTATTTCTTCCAGCCCTTCTCTGCTCCAGGTCAGAGGAGTCTGTGATCACCTCCCTAGAGGGGTCTAGTCTCGCTGGCTCCTCTGCCCCACCTCCCATCGTCTCCTGAATGCCCCCTGCCCCCATTGCAGCTGCCCTTCTCGTCAATGGACCAAAACCACCCTTGTCACGCCACCAACCGCTGCATCTGGGCAAATCCAGGAGCCAACCCTCAACTCGCCTTCCCTCCAGCACTTGACGCGCGGATCGTTCCTTCTGGAAACACTTAGCTTTTGTGTCTTCTAAGGCGCCATGGTCTCCTGCATCAGGAAAAATAGGCAAAGACTTTAAATGGGCAAAAAACAATCACCAAAACTCCCCACCAATTTCCTGAGTGGCCTGTCGGCTGCACCTGTCCGTTTGGTTTTTTTTCCCCCTATTTTTCCTAGAGCTCTTTTACAAGTTGCACAAAACTGTTGTGGAAAACAGAATAATGAAAATGATTCGCAGGCATGGAAATGCAAATTAGTTGCTGCTGCTGGAATGAAATTGGTTTTCGCCCTGTAGACAGAACTGCCAGGAATATATGTAAGTTTGTCTGTGGAAGCCTTACGTCCTCTATAATGCTCTTTAAATTCTCCTGGCTGTAACATCTGACTGATGTCTTTGTTAATTAGTAAGTCAGAGAAAACCTTGGGGGTTCATTTTATACTCAAATGAGCGTCCTGATTCTGTGTTTTGTTTATTCTCTACTCATACCTTCCTGG
This sequence comes from Bos javanicus, assembly GCF_032452875.1. Lineage (NCBI taxonomy): Eukaryota > Metazoa > Chordata > Mammalia > Artiodactyla > Bovidae > Bos > Bos javanicus. Next base: position 48,572,069 of record NC_083896.1, on the reverse strand, counting down.
CTAGTCCTTCTCCTTCTTCAGGGACCCCTCCTCTTCTTCCCATCTTTACCTGTGGCCCTAGGGTTGCGCTTGGGTCTCTGTTCTTATCTATTAGCTCTCCCCACCCCCTCCCAGTGATGCTGTCCAGCCACTGACTTAGCATCCAGAGATGTTAGAGGCCCTCAGATTTCAGCTCCCCCAGCCCTGCCCTCTTCCACGGGCCCCAGACTATCAAATAGCGTCCCCCACGTGGCCATTTGGCCACCTAACAGGCTCCATCAAACTGGCCACCATCACCTCTTCCTAGTCTCCGACATCTGTCACTCCCAGCCCCACCTACCCTCTGATTCTCAGCCAGAGGGGTCTCTGTGGCTCCACCCACCTCCCCAGCCTCCCTGCCTCAGTCCCCCCATTACTCACTGCTCTTCACACTTCCGGCCTTGGCACTGGCCCAAACTGTTTGTCTAAAGAAACTGTTCCTCTGGACATGTCCTGCCCTGCGTTATCTGCCTGGTGAATTTCTCACTTTCTTCAGATGTCAGCTCAAACGTCCCCTAGTCCCAGACTTTTCTTCACCTTCCTCTGAACACAGCATCACCTACCACCTACCAGCCCTTTCCCCGGTTAACCTTTCTTCAGGGCATTTGGCGAATCTCACGTAATCTGACATCCTAATGTGCTTTTTCTTGCCATCTCGTCCAGTAGAAGACAAATACTTTTGTCTGTTTTGCTCATCACTGCAGACTAAGAATCTAGACACATACTTGGTACATAATAGCTTCTCAATAAATAGTTGTTGGGTGATTGATGACTTTCTGTACAAGGCAGTGCCCTTACGGGTGGGTGTGCACATAACAGGCATAGATGGGGACTTAGAAGATGAAATGAACACTGCAAGCAAAGGAAGGCGTGTGAGCAAGGCACACAAGCAGGCAAAGTCCACCACTGATCTCCCGTGCACTTGTCTGTCTGCGTGTGTCCTGTTTCAGTTCAATTCAACGTGTCTTTCGAGGGTCTCCCACGTGCCAGGCACCGTTCTGAGGCTGAGATCTAGAGATGAGTAAACCCTGATCCCAACCCTTGGGAAACAGCGCACTGAGAGGTCAGGGTGTGCAGACAGCTGATAGCCAAGGAGCCGTTGCTCTCGCGGGGCACCAGGCCAAGAAGCGGGGAGGCACAGGGCCCATTCACCCTGAGGAGGTCAGGACAGTCTTCCCAGGAACACGCAACTGGAGTTTTGAAAGATGGACAAGTCTGCGAGTGGAGTGGACAAAGTATATGTAAGCAACTGTCTAAAAATATTAAGTCGTCTTATGGGACTATTGATATGTATTGAGAAGAATGATATCAGTCAGGGTAACCAAGGTTATGCTGAAGTAACAAGCACCCCCTAAGTCCCAGGGGTTTAAACAGCGCCAGATGGTTTCTTTGCTCAGGCGGCATGTCAATCATGCGTCAGCAGGGATCGGGAACAACGAGCAGAGAGCCTGTTTGTTGTAGCCACTCGGGGCCCTGGGCTCGGAAGCAGCTGTGTTCTCAAACCCCGCCAGCTGCCGTGCAGATGGAAAGAGCCCTGGAGAGTCTCAGGCCCGCACTGCAAATGCTTGACCTACTTCTATGCACAGTTCATTGGTCGGACCTGTTCCATGCCTCCCAGTCCCCATAGAGAAGACAGGACCGCAGCTCTGCAAGCCGAGGGGAGAGGACCCACACGTGAGTGTGCACAGGCAGACTCTGGGGGTGCCCGGGACCCACACTTAGTCTCCTCTTTACAGCAGAAGCCCAGTGGGGTGGGGTGGCCTCCAGCCCAGCTCAAACGCTGTGTTTCCCAGCTCCCTTCCCTCCAGCTACAGCCACATGAACAAGATGCGATGTTCTGGGGGAGCTTCTGGGAAAGGGGCTACAAGGGCTGGACCCAGCCAGTCCCTTCTCTCCTCCTTCCTGGGCCACACGAAGGGGACAGGTCGCCTAAAACACACGACCACCAGCAGGAGGACAAACTGCACACAAGGCCTGAGCAGCTCGCCAGAAAGCATCCTGGTCGCACTCCACCCCTCGATGGTCTGCCTGGCACTTCTCGGGACGTGGGGAGAATAGATCCCTTCCTCGTTAAGCCCGGGCTTATAAACCGGATCTCTGATCCAGCACCCGGAGATTCTGACTCATGGCTCTGGGGTTGGTCCAGGAGCCTTCTTCCCTAATAAGCTCCCAAGTGAGTGAGGAGTGCGTGGTACTGCTGACAGTGGGCCACACTTTGAGATGCAAACTAATGGATGGGGGAGGAGCAGGGGATGAGCCTGAGGCAGAAGAGGGAAGCTCAGCCTGGTCCTGGAAAAATCGTGTAATTCCTGGTTATAAAGCAATTAACCCACGAGCCCTCCCGGGGCGGGGGACCAAGTGTTGCTCATCACCGTGCTCAATCACCACATCAGTCTTTTCTTCCTCAGCCCCCTCCCATGCCCATGACCGCGCTAGCCCCCCTTGCATGTGTGTCTGATGAACAGATGACGCTGTTCCCTCTGCAGCCCATTTTTTAAAGCTTTGTTTGTTCTTGGCTGCACCACGTAGCCTATGGGATCTTAGTTCCCATTAGTTCTCGCTTCTCATGGACTGACCCCAGGTCCTCGGCAGCGGGACAGCGTGGAGTCCTAATCACTGGACCCCCAGGGGGTTCTCCTCTGCGGTCCCCTTTTGAATCCCACCTTGGCCCGCCACTGAGTCCTGTGCCCGGAGGTGGGGCCTGCATTTGGCCTTGGAGCAAACGCCCAGGTGATGCCCGTACGGCTGGTCCACAGACCATGCCTGTAGTAGCGGGGGCCAGGGTGTCCCCTCCCCACAGGTCAGCATACAGACCGGGGCTGAGCCCAGTGTGTGCCAGTCAGGGGCTGGCAGGGGGGAGCATGGTAGCCCCTCCGTGTGCCCCCCAGGCCAAGGCGCGCCGTCTGGAAAGCCCCAGCAGCCTCGGCTCCCTCTCCCCTGGCTGCAGCCGACAGCATCGTACGCTCACGGCAGTTCCTGAAGTTCATGTCTCAAAGCCAGACACCCAGGGCCTCCTTGTTCCTTCTTTAAATCCCAGTGCCGCCACCCCCACCCCCGCCCCCTGTGCCCTTCGTGGGGCCCAGATTAGGAGGCTGCAGAGGAGGGAGCCTTCCAGATATGCGGCAATGTCTGCCAGAATCGCTCGTGTGAACTGGACTTTTCAGCCCCAGCTCCCGGGATGGGAAATAGCACAGACAGGGGGAAAGGTCCGGACCCCGGGAGAGTGAAGACACGGGTGGGGCGGGAGGCCAGGACGGGGCGTGAGGTGGGACCCGTGGGCACCCCTCCGTGGCAGCCGTGTGGCCCTGAGTCTGCCTCTCAGGGCCGCTCCGCACACAGCCCTGCTGCGTCTGATCGCTTCCATCACGCGTGGCCTGGAATTCCTCATCTGACAATCAACTGCACCCCATGGTCCGCCCCCCGCCTCCTCATTGCCAGAGCTGCCCCAGCCCCCAGCACAGGAGTCTTGGCACGTGTTAGGGCCCAAGAAATGTTTCTTGAGTGGACTGATGAAAGAACAGCAGAACTGAGGCCTGAACGGACCCGCCTGGCCAGGTTCACATCGGGAACTCGTCTGGCAGCTTTAAAATCCGCGGCAGTGAGGACTCTTGGGGGCATGACCGTCTATGTGTTTTGTGACTTATTCTCAGAACCAGCATCACAGAGGCCCATTAGCGATCACAGTAAATCAACCTCAATCTTGCTCCGGGACAACCCCAGAGTGCTCGCTGCGGGCACTCCTTTCAAGACTGCTGTATCAGCTTTGCAGAACAATGAAGCACAGGAGATGCTTCCCCGGAGATGCTGACCAGCCTCCCGAAATGCGGTCCCCGAGGCCCACAGTCACCGTCAGCAATCTTGTCTGAGCCACTGGCTCTGCGACCTCCAGACAGAGCCCACAGGCAGGGGGCGCCTCTGACCCAGGCACCTTCGGCTTTGTTCTCCATGTGGCTGGAGGTCACCACGTGGCCTCCACCAGGTCCGACCCTCCACGTGCCACTTTGGGAGGGAGAGTCTTTTCCAGGCAGCCCAGTCCAGGAAATGGTCTTCCTCCCTGGGTGATGCAGTAAGACGTCACGTGAAGCGTCCGTGTCTGTCTGGGGGAAGCAGACTAGCAGGTTGAGGCTTGTCGAGCAAATGTGTTCTCCGCTCTGGCCGCAGTGGACAGAGGGGAGTGCATAACGGACCTGGGCTGAGCGGCGCTCTGAGGGACGGGGCTGGGTTGGTGGGGGAAGGATCCGAGGCACCCGCTGAGATACAGGCTCTTTGGGATGCGAAAATGAGCCGTAATGAGCCAGAAGGGTGTTTATGCTTCCTACTGGACTCCCTGTGGTGAGGTGCGTGAGAGTGCTGGCAATTTCATTATTGAGACACCATTGGTTCTGGAACATGGCTGTGGGTGCGCATATGTTCCTTGTTGCTGTCGAAATGGCCTGACCTAATATTCTCGGAGCGAATGCAACAGGCGTTGAGGGATGCATCGGGTAATAGCCAGTGATGGTCAGCAGAGCCCCTGCAAAGTGCAGGCCCAGTGAGGATGTGGGAGATGAACTCCCGAGGAAGCCAAGGTTCAGAAAAAAGCACAGGGCAGCCGGGCACCCTGGCATCCCAGACAAGCCACCACTGCACTTGTAGAAGTGTGTCCTGAATATTGCATGGAACATATTTATGCTGTAAAAAATGGTTGTCTGGGGATTTCCTGGCAGGCCAGTGGTTAGGACTTGGTGCTTTCTGGGCTCTAGGTTCAATCCCTGGTCAGAGAACTAAGATCCCGCAAGCTATGAGGGGTGGCCAAAAGTAATAATAATGATAAAATCAAAATGGTCATTTGTCAGACAGTCCAATGTACCAGGGGTCCTGTATTTTAGCTGGCAAACCTACCTGGGAAGCAAAGCTCCTCACGTGGGCTCTTAAACGGACTGCAGCATGCTGGGATGCCAGCACACCAGGACCCCAGGGACTGCAGCAGGCCAGGCTTCCCCGTCCCCCACCGCCTCCCTGAGCTTGCTCAGACTCACGTCCATTGAGTCAGTGATGTCACCCACCCATCTCATCCTCTGTTGCCCCCTTCTCCTCCTGCCCTCAGTCTTTCTCAGCATCAGGGTCTTTTCCAGTGAGTCGACTCTTTGCATCCAGTGGCCAGAGTATCAGGTAACCAAATCCTCTTAAATGGTTTGACATATTGTTTCTGATAGACATTTCTTGTTTCTGAAAATGTTAACCTCTTGACAGAAAGCAGATTAATAAGTAGGCTAACAAGCTATTATTTAGCAAGCTGGCTTCTGCAGCTGCACTCCTGCCCACACCGCTCTCACAGGTCCTCCAGACCGTGCAGGTGGCCCAGGAGCACACACACACAGCACATGTCTTAACCATCCTGCCGGGCGTTCTCATCCCATTTTAAGAATAACCACTATCGGCTCAGAGATTGGCAAGACTTACCCAAGCTCACACAGTGCATTAGTCAAGGTGCTTTGGTTACAAGCAAGAAAAGCAATGGCAAACCTAGACAGTGTATTAAAAAGCAGAGACACCATTTACCGACAAAGGTCCATCCTGTCAAAGCTATGGATTTTCCAGGAGTCATGTATGGATGTGAGAGTTGGACCATAAAGAAGGCTGAACACTGAAGAACTGATGCTTTCAAACTGTGGTGTGGAGAAGACTCGAGAGTCCCTCGGACTGCAAGGAGATCCAACCAGTCCATCCTAAAGGGAATCAGTCCTGATATTCATTGGAAGGACTGATGCTGAAGCTGAAGCCCAGGTACTTTGGCCACCTGATGTGAGGAGTCGACTCATTGGAAAAGACCCTGATGCTGGGAAAGATGGAGGGCAGGAGGAGAAGGGGGCGACAGAGGATGAGATGGTCGGATGGTATCACCGATTCAGTGGACAGGAGTTTGATCAAACTTGGGTAGATAGTGGAGGACACGGCAGCCTGGTGTGCTGTAGTTTGTGGGGTCATAGAGTCAGACACGACTTCTTCAACAAAAGGGAAAAATGGATATGACAAATATACACAGAACAGAAATGGATTAGAAAAATGAGACCCAGCACACAACGCTGGTAGGAGGAAGGGAATACGCGGCTCCAAAGGTGTGCAGACAGAGTTTCAGAACAGGTCAGGCGAGGTGACCGCGGTCAAGACCCTGAGGGCCGGATGTCCCAGCCAGGATGCCTGCAGACTGGCCCAGATCGGAATAGTCACGCCTGACTGGCCAAGTAATTCAGAGCAGGCACATCTGGTTGGCTGGGAAGTTCAGGGGAAGTCTATCAGGTTGGCTGAGAAGTTTAGGACAGTTCCATCTGATTGGCCACATGATTCTGAGCAGATGCAACTGATTGGCTAAGTAGCTCATAGGCAGAACATATGATTGGCTGGATCAGAACACCTTCCCACGCCCGGAGCCCAGGAAGCCTGGTAAAGCCAAGTTCTGGTGCTTTGAGCTTTAGTCATAGTGTTCTCAGAGGGACAGTAGTCTTGAATCAAGATCTTATTTCCCTGTCCAGGGATTGAACCTAGCCTCCAGTCCACCAGGGGCTAGAGGCTAGAAGCAAAGTTCCCTGAGTCTTACTCTGTCTGAAACCAAGAATGTTTCAAGGAGGCAAAAAACTGTAAAACAGATACAAAGTTTATTATTAGAGATGAAGTACAATATATGGAAGAGCACACAGAGAAACAGTTTTATTTATTTATGTCAGAGGCACAGGAGAGATACTCACCAAAAGAGGAGCGCAGGTGTCCTGAGTAAGGAGCACAGCACAGAGGTGATTTACATCACCTTTTATAGGACAGTCCTCCGGGTCTTTTCCTACGTATGGCCAATTAACTTTTTCTTTCTCCACACCTGACTGGTCTTAGACCCTCCCCAAGATGCATGCACAGCTGTTTTCTAAGATGGTTCCCTCCGCAGAAGTCTATGGGTGCGTGTCCACACTTATCATGGGGTGGGGCCCCCTCCCTTTTCGACCCCCAAGAAGCCTTCCTGCGCATGTGCAGGCAGGGAAGTCTTCCTTGACCTCAGGAGTGCGTGGTTCATCTCTGTACTTCAGCAGAGCTCAGCTTTTGCTGTGTCCTTGGTGGGGCCTGTCCTCCCCACCAAGACCCAGGAGGGCAGGAGAGGAGAAAATCCACGCCAACGAATACCTTCCCCACTCGGCTGGTGCGCTGTCGGCTGGGAACTGCCTGAACCCGGGCAGCCTGCGTCCGAAGCCCTGTCCTCTCCATTCCACCTGCTGCCTCTCTGCAAAGCTGGCTGCGGGGAGGGCACACGAGCCACAGGTTGTCTCACTCTGTAACTGCCCCCAGGCCACACAGCCAGAGCTCAGCAGCCTGTGGGATGAACAAACCGGCCACCACATCGCGGATCTCAGACGGCGGTGCTGTCCCGGGTTCCCAGCCCTCCTGTCCGTGTTTATTATCCTTGCAAACTGCACGGACACCACAGCGGCCACAGGTCCTGGTTTGCCAACACCCCCCCGGCTTTACGGGCTTCCCTGATGGGCTCAGCTGGTAAAGCATCTGCCTGCAATGTGGAAGACTTGGGTTCGATCCCTGGGTTGGGAAGATCCCCGGGAGAAGGGAAAAGCTGCCCACTCCAGTATTCTGCTTGGAGAATTCCATGGACGGTATAGTCCATGGGGTTGCAAAGAGCTGGGCTGAGCGGCTTTCACTTTCACTTTCCCTGCTTTGTACCTGATGCCCCGTGATTACTGGTAACACCCGCCTCCTCAAAACCATCCAGCGAGGATGACAGAGGGTCCCCCCGCTGGGGAGGCTCCTCCGAGGACAGCTGGGGAGGCCGCCCCCGGTGGTGTGATCCACCATGTGCATCTCGTGTGCGTGCTGCTCGGGCTTATTTTTGCCGTTTGTATATCCAGTATTTCCTCGTTGTTTCTCCCAGAAACATCAACTGAGATGAAGGAGAGAGACGTCCGGCCTCTGGCTCATGTCTTCTCAGCTGCAAGCTTGTAACCTGGGGTTTCCCCGTGGGGCTCTGCGTACTGCGACGCTGATTGGAAGCATCCTCTGGCGGCCCATGGTGAGGCAGAGCAGGTTTTGGGACTCCAAGTTCTGGGTTCTGTTTAGGGTCTGGAACAGGGAGGTTTTGCAGTGTCTGCTCTTAAAGTCAGTAGACTGTCTGTGCTCAGCAGATGACCCACCCCCCAGCTCACCATGCTGGCTCTCAGAAGGCAGCCGGTATCCCAGACACACCCCTCACCCTACCCCACCCCGCCCTCCTTCCCACCCTGGCCAGCAGCCCCTGCTCAGCCTGAGCTCTGCGACAGGCATGTGGGAGACTGGGAGAGCCAGCTGACCAGGGTGGACGTCTCAGGGCAGTCAGAGCGACTGAGGGCGGGTGCTGCAGCGGCACAGAGAAACCGGCACCGGCCTAGAGTGACCCTGCGCCCACCCCACTGTGGAGGCCAGGTCCTCACCTCTCTGTGCATGATCGACTGCAAGCTCTGGGCTGCTAATCATGCCAGGTTCAGTTCAGTTCAGTCACTCAGTCGTGTCCGACTCTGCGACCCCATGGACTGCAGCATGAGCCACCCCCAACCTGGGCTGCATTAACAGGAGTGTTATGTCACAGCCTAAGGGAGGTGAAGTGCAGCTGGGCTGCAGGCTTATAGTCCCAGACTCTGCGGAGTACAGCGCTCACCTCCCAGCACCAAACTCTGGATGCGAGGCGGCATGTTAGTAATAGACCCAGGAATATAGACACACTAAACATTTTCTGATATTGACCTTAAATAGGCCATTACACTGAAATTTATTTAATTCTGATGCAAAGTTTTACTTCTTTCTGTAGTTGCTAAATTGAGATTTTCCCCCTACCTAAAAGTTCGATAACTTAGATATTACAAGCATAACTCTGCAAATAATGTCATTAAATATCTCCCTTTATTATAATATTATCTTTTGTGGCTTTTCTTCTTCTTCCAACTAGGATTTTTAATTTTTCAACTACAAATGTATTGTTTTTCATTGAAAATAATAGCTGCTCTTCATGGAAACAAGTATATGCTTACTGCTAACCCCATTTACTGATTTCTTTTCTCAAGCGTGGCTAATTTTGCAAGTGCTTTTCATTATCTCTCAAGATGGCCTCGTGGTTTTATTTTTTAAGCTGTTAATATGTGGAGCTGTCTTGATATGTGTTAATCATCTCTCAAATTCTTGGATTAGCCCTACTTGGTTACGTTGAATTAATTCTTTATAAAGAAACAGAAGAGATCCGGGCAAAGTGGTGAACCGGGAGAAGGGTCGCTTCCGGGGAGCGTGAAGCGGTGCAGTGTGGGAAGTGAGAAGGGTCGCTTCCGGGGAGCGTGAAGCGGTGCAGTGTGGGAAGTGGTGCTGGTCATGGAGGATGGGTGGTCCTGTCCTGCACACCCCAGAGGGCTGAGCTATCGGTTGGATGTTCGTTTCTCTGAAGCAACAGTTTCCTCAGACAGAGCTCTTCCTGGGTGCCTGGCTCCAGGGGGACCGCCGTGCGCACGTTATCTTTCGAAGGCTGGCAGCCTCCTGCGTTGCGGGTCTTGGAGCGCAGTTTCCGACATTTGTCCACCTTGTGCAGTCGGCACCCGTCATGGGGTCTCGCTTGGGCCTTGTCGTGCTCAGAACCAGCAGGGCTTCTCCGCGTGGAGCATCTCCAGTGCTGAAGTGGCTGGTCACTCACTGAGCAGCGCCTGGGTCTGTGCCACTCGCCCTCCACGCATCCGCAGTTACAGTCCCCGGGGTGGCCAAGGAGGCGTCCTGCTTCACGAGCATCCAGCGGGGCCACAGAGGGAGGGGGCTGGGGAAGGGAGAGCTCCCAGCTGGAGGGAGTGTGCCCTTGGGCCTGCAGGCGGCTTCTCAGAGTCACTTTCATGTGGGGACCCTCTGAGACGCTTCCAGAGAATGCAAAGAGAACCCCCAGGCAGGAGCTCGGTGGCACTGACCCTCCCTGAGACCTGCCCACACATCATTCCTCTGGAGTGATGGAGGGGGGGCTGGCTAATAGGCCCGGCACAGAGGCCAGCAGCCAGCAGGGCCAGCGGGGGCGCCCTGGTTTCTGGGGAGCAGGCCGGCCAGCAGGAGATAATTAGCATCTGGGTCCTGCTCAGTGCGCTTGGCACAGCCAGGGCTGGCAGTGCCCATCATCCTCTCTCAGACCAGCTCGGTGGAGACGGGTGGGGTGCTCCTGGAGTCCACTCTGAGCTCTCGGCACCAGCCTGGGGCTAAGGGCGTCCTGCTGGGGTGCTTTTAGCCCTGGGAGCCAATGGCTGTGTCGGAGATGAGGATGGAAGCAGAGGAGAAACCTGTTTGGGGACAACTCGAAAGGTCCAAACCCTAGGCTCCTTGATCCCTACTGTCAAAAAAAAGTCACAGCCTAAAAGTTGAGAGTTATGTTTTCTTTGCAGAAATTTTGAGGACTTAAGCCCGGGAGGCAGCATCTCAAGTGACCCTGAGAGGACTGCTCCAAGGAGACAATGAGGGAGGAGCCAGGTTACGTAGAAGTTTCGCCACAAAGGGCGGGTAGTTTGAACATCAAGAGATTATTGCTAATTACAGGAAACCAGGGGCTTCCCTGATAGCTCAGTTGGTAAAGAATCCACCTGCAATGCAGGAGACCCCAGTTCAATACCTGGGTCAGGAAGATCCGCTAGAGAAGGGATAGGCTACCCACTCCAGTATTCTTAGGCTTCCCTTATGACTCAGTTGGTAAATAATCTGCCTGCAATGCAGGAGACCTGGGCTCAATCTCTGGGTTGGGAAGATCTGGAGAAGGGAAAGGCTGCCCACTCCAGTATTCTGGCCTGGGTCGCAAAAAGTCGGACACGACTGAGCGACTTTCACTTTCCCAGGAAACCAGACATCCCAAGTTAAGGAATTGAGTGCTTTTCTATGTATGTGAGAGCTTCCCAGGTGGCACTAACAGTAAAGAACCCAACCGTCAATGCAGGAAACATGACAGACATGAGTTTGATCCCTAGGTTGGAAAGATCTCCTGAAGGAGGGCATGGCAATCCACTCCAGTATTCTTGCCTCGAGAATCCCCATGGACAGAGGAGCCTGGTGGGCCACAGTCCGTAGGGTCGCACAGAGTCAGACACGACTGAAGCAACTTAGCACGCACATACACTATATATGGGAAGATGCAAGTGTCTGGGTTCACTGACATCGTGCCTTTCAAATGCATCTCAGCTATCTGGGGCCAGCATCATGCGTTTTTCACACCCAGAGTGCCTCAGTGCTCACCGTAGGGAGTGGCTGCAACTTGATGGCTGAATGCCCTGGAAGGCTGGTATCAACAGTGACTCTGACATCCTCGTGTACTGATATGGCAGAAAGTATTCCATTTCTCACACTGCCCTCCATCCAGCACTACGCTGACCTAGTCCTCATGGCCAGCCAGCCAGCTCAGCTCAAGTTTACTGAACGCTCGCTGTGTGTGGCCACTGGTCCTGGTGCCCGAAGGACCAGCTCCTCTCTTTCTCCCAGTAGCCCCTGTATAGAAATTCTTGACCCCACTTACTGCAGAGAGGGAACTGAGGTTTGGAGAATTTGTAACTTGCAGAATGGGGAAGGTGGAGCCCAGGTCTGACTGCAGATCCTGGCTCCCCATTACCAGCACTCAGTTGCTCCCAGATCTGAGAGCAGTCCCTATGTAAGGAAAGGCCATTTGCAGCAGAAAGAGCCAGAGTGAGCAGAGATGCACTGGCCTTTCCTGGGCCTGGCAGTGCCCAGCTCACCAGGTGGGGTTGGCCTGGTGCATTGGCCCATGGCCATTCCAGCTGCCTTCTGGGGAGCCAGCCTGTATTACAGAAGCTGGGAAATTGCAAACTACATTCCCCAGGTTCTTCTCCCTTGTGAGGCAGGAGGCAGGCGGGCTCCAGTCTGAGCAGCTTGTTTCTCCCCTGTGGACAGATGCTCCAAAATAGCAGAAGTGAAGAGAGAGGACCTGAGCCTGCCCAGATAAGAGACAAAAGACCACATATTCCTCATTCTTTAGGTCCAGGAGACCTTCCCGACTACCTGTGCAGAAAGGCTCCTTGAAGGTCAAAAAGGGAGTGATGTCAACTACCCATAGGCCTCTTCACTAGAGTCCACCTTGGCTAAGAGCTGCATGCGTGCACACAGGCGAGGACCCTGAGATGAACCAAATATGGAGCAGAGCCAGATAAAGCAGATGACTGGACAGAGGAGACCTGGAAGAAACGCCCCAAATAAGTGATCCAAACCACCTCGAGGGCACAACTCTGCACTGAGACCGCCTCTGTGCCTATCCACACATACTCTTTTCTTCCTGGTAAAGACTTTACTGGGCTTCCCTGGTGGTTCAGATGGTAAAGGATTCCCCTGCAATGCGGGAGACCTGGGTTTGATCCTTGGGTTGGGAAGACCCCCTGGAGAAGGAAGTGACTACCCACTCCAGTGTTCTTGCCTGAAGAATCCCATGGACAGAGGAGCCTGGTGGGCTACAGTACATAGGGTTGCAAAGAGTCAGACACGACTGAGCAACTAAGCACAGAGACTTTACTTGTCTCACTACTTTTTGCCTCTTTGTAGAAATTCATTTTCTGCGAAGGTGATGGGCCAGGGCCTTTTCGCTGACCACTGTCCCTGGGGGTCTACAGGCCGGGATTTAGCACTCTTACTGTCATGGCCTGACTTCATTCTCTGGCCGGGAAAATGAAACCCTGCTTCACGCTGCTGCAGGTTGAGGCCACCCGAGATCATGTGCAGCTGGGGTTCTGAATGAAAACTTTGCTGAAAGCAAATTCGCAGTCTCCAGTTACAGCCGTGTGTGAGCCATGAACGGCCTGTGTTCCTGCTGATGGACGCAGCGTGGAGCTGTGGGTGCTGTGGCCTGGCCGCTGGTTTCATGGCTGCTAAGGGGTGGCTGTGCAGACGGCAGCAGCCGACCCTCACATCCCAGTCCCAGGGGACATTCGAGAAATCAGCAGTTCCAAGGGCAGCGTCCTGACTGGGCTCTTCCAGACAGGCTCGCCTGGAGGCCCAGCCTGGGACTGTGACTCCAGCCGGACCAGGATCCTTTGTCTTAAAACCTAAATCGAGAGTGGTATTTGTTTCCTGCAACGGAAACTTAACTGAATCCTCTGGGGATTTTTCTAGCAACCTGAGACACAGAGAAGAAGCCAAGTTTGAAACTGTGTCCTTTTTTGAAAAAATAATATTTTTACTTAATTTATTTATTTGGCGGCCCCAGGTCTTAGTTGCAGCATGAATGATCTTTAGCTGCAGCTTGCCAACTCTTAGCTGCTACATGTGGGGTCTAGTTCCCTGACCAGGGATCAAACCCGGCCCCCTCCCCGCACCCCCTGCATCGAGAGCTGGGCATCTTAGCCACTGGACCCCCAAGGACGTCCTGAAAGTGTGTCCATTTTATAGATTAGGGTCCCCAGGCAAAAGAGGCTAATCAACCCGGAATCCCTCGTGGTGCTAAGACTATTCATGGGCTCTTAACTCCAGGCCAGGAGGGTGCAGTGCAGACTAGACTGAAAGGAAAACCTGCCATCAGTGTTTGGACCCCTGCCTGACTTGGATCCCAAAGTACTGCTTCCCAGAGGAGCTTCGCTGGCAACTCTGAGCCTAGCTGTCAGTGTGATCCCATTGTCGAGCTCGCAGGTATCAGGATTCATGTCGCTTGCAAGAAACAATACAAATGCGGCAGGACAAAAAGCGATTGTTTTGGGTTGATTATGCAACTTACAATCCGTTATAATAGATGCATATAATATGCAAATGTATGCACACACTTCCGAATGTGAGACTGCCTAATCTCTTACCTCACCCTTAGAAATCTCTTTGGCAAAATGCAGTGTCGGCATCGGGGTCTGTTTGGACATCAATTGAGCTCAAATAAGGAGATTAGAGAAAAGGGAACTGCCGGCCTGTCTTTTTCCATCTCATTTCACGGTAATTTCGTGGATCCATCTTCAGGATCAAGGCAGGATGCTCTTAATGCCTTTAATGCAGGTTAAGAGCCTACAAAAGCTCTAGGTGGTCCCATTTGCTGCTGCAGCCACAGCCATGGTGGAAATGACCAGTGACCAGGGTCCCATCAGGCCTGACCCCTGCTCAGAGCCCTGCAGGGCAAGAAGCTCATGGAGAAGGGAGCCCTCCTCTCCTCTCAGCTTCAGCGGGCATCCAGGGTGGGGGGTGAGGGGCAGCATAGGGGATGCCTGGCATCATGGCTGGATGGGGAGGCCCAGGATGGGGACTGAATTGGGTGCTGCCCCGTCCTCCAGTATGTGGGCTGGAAAGAGGCAGCTTTCCCTGCCCCCGTTCCCAGGGCCCCCATCCCCAGGGCCCCTGGTGCAGCCTAAGTCAGTGGGGGAGGGGACTAGGATCTGCCCCCCTCACCCCGCTGTGGTCCTGCCGCCCACTGCCCAGCACCCAGGACAGTCCTGGGGCCTCACCTACCACCCCTTGCACAAGAGCACTTCCCAGGGGGGCCCAAGACAGGATTGGTGGGAGAGCTGGCCGGTCCTTCTGCAGGTGGGGAACCAGGTCAGAGCTGAATAGCAGGCAGGCATGAAGCGTGTCCCTGACTCTGGGTCCCCCGGCCACAGTGCCTGTCTGTTCCTTCCCAGAGATTCTACCCTCCCTCTCCCTCAATCTCCCTTCCCCCACCCAAGCTCCAGTGTGAAGCCTGACCCCCCTTTCCTGGCTAGTCCTGGCACACTTGCTATTTTCCGCTAACTTCTGTGCCCACTCCCCACTACTGACTGAAAAAAAAAGCACAGCCTAAACACATAGAGTTATGTTCTATTTGACCGACAGATCTGAGGACTTAAGCCCCAGACATAGCATCTCAAATAATTCTGAGGGGCTCCTCTGATGAGTTGTGGGGGAAACCAGAATATGTAGGGCTTTTTGCAACAAAAGATGGTTCTTAGTGAGAGTTGGACCATAAAGAAGGCTGAGCCCCGAAGAACTAATGCTTTTGAACTATGATGCTAGAGAAGACTCTTGAGAGTCCCTTGGACTGCAAGGAGATGAAACCAGTCAATCCTAAAGGAAATCAACCCTGAATGTTCATTGGAAGGACTGATGCTGAAGCTGAAGCTCCGATACTTAGGCCACTTGATGCAAAGAGCTGACTCATAGGAAAAGACCCTGATGCTGGGCAAGATTGAAGGCAGGAGGAGAAGGGGACGACAGAGGATGAGATGGTTAGATGGCATCACCAACTCAATGGACATGCGTTTGGGTAGGCTCAGGGAGTTGGTGATAGGGAGGCCTGGTGTGCTGCGGTCCATGGGGTTGCAAAGAGTGGAACATGACTTAGCAACTGAACAATAGACACCTCAAGTTAAGGAATTTAGTGCTTTTCTCTGAATGGGAAGATGCAAGAGTCTGAGCTCACTGAAATGATTCCTTTGATACGCAGTTTATCTCTCTGGGGCCAGTTTCCTGTGCTTTCTCATCCTGAGTTTCCTTAGGGTTCACCTTCCAGCCAGGCGGGTGATGGCTTGATGGCTACCACATGTTTTATTTCGGAGAAGGCAATGGCACCCCACTCCAGTACTCTTGCCTGGAGAATCCCATGGATGGAGGAGCCTGGTGGGCTGCAGTCCATGGGGTCGCTAAGAGTTGGACACAACTGAGCGACTTCACTTTTACTTTTCACCTTCCTGCGTTGGAGAAGGAAATGGCAACCTACTCCAGTGTTCTTGCCTGGAGAATCCCAGGGACGGGGGAGCCTGGTGGGCTGCCGTCTATGGGGTCGCACAGAGTCGGACACGACTGAAGTGACTTAGCAGTAGCAGCAGCAGCACACGCTTTATTTACTGACATAGCAGCAACATTTTTCACTCACACCACCTATCCCGGGAACTCCCTGCCAGCCTCAGAGCCCGGGGCTCCCCTTCGAGTCCCAACTCCAAACATCTTCAGGCCTCTGTTTCCTCACCTTGAGCACAGAGAGATTAATCCTACACCCAGGAGATGATAGGAGAGGGGAAACTGGAGGAGCTTTACAAAGGGTGTGACGATTCAGTTCTGCCGGATGAATGAATGAGTCCTAGAGAGCGACCGTCCAGCCCGGGGCCTGTAGACAACAGAGCTGTGTGCTTCCAGAGGGCTCGATCCCTGGGTCGGGAAGGTCCCCTGGAGAAGGGAATGGCTATCCACTCCAGTTTTCTTGCCTGCAGAATCCCATTGACAGAGGAGCCTGGGGAGCTTACAGTCCGTGGGATCACAAAGAGTCAGACATGAGTGAGTGACTAATTCACAAACACACACACAAAGTTGCTAGGAGGGTAGATCTCATATTAAGTGTCCTTGTCACAAGTGACAACTCAGAGCAGGGGAAGCTTCAGAGGCGATGGATGAGTTTCGTCGCGTAGATTGTGGCGATGGGTTCCCAGGTGTATATCTTAAAGCTCATCAAGTTGTTAATTTATGTACAGCTCTTTGTATTTCAAAAATACTTATTTTTATTAAACATTTTTTAGAAGAGATGCTGCTAGAGGAATCCCGCAGCTCCCGCCTGGCACACGGCAGGCGCTCGTGAAAAGCTGGGAACAGCTTGTCTCTTCAGATACGCCCTGGGAGATGGTGATGGGGGAAGAGGGGAAGGAGGGGTCTCAGCCCGGCAGGGCTTGCTTGCCCAGCACCTGGAGGCCAGGCAGGTTGGGGTTGATTTAAAGGAAATGAAGACATGTGATCTCTTCACGCTTCTGGGCTGAGACCTGGATCTGCTGTAAAGAGATAGAGACCCAGGTCAAAACAAAGGGGTGTGTGTTCGCTCCTTGATACACCTGGACAGTGTCTGATGGAAGCTGATCCAGCCACGGAAGTCAGAAGTCCTTGAAAACACCCAACAGGAGAATCGAAATTCATGGTCCATTCTCGGACCCCTGGCCGTGGGCCCTCTCTTGGATGGTTCTGCTGTCAGGAGGCTCTGAGCTGGGGACCCAGGACCTGGCATGGGGGCCTCTGTGTGGGACCCACAGGTGGGGGGCTGGGCCTGAGGGCTGGGAGCAGAAGCAGAACCCGAAGCTGCCCGCGGTCAACGCTGCCGGCCGGAGAGCACCCGGCAAGCTCAGCAGGGCAGCTAATTACACCCGGCAGAAGCACATGGCCCCGATTGATGGCCCCGGAGCCTTATTCGACAGCCGTCAACGGCGTCAGACGCGTCCAGTCTGTGTGGCCTGGCTCCCGTGTGGCCTGGCTCCCGTGACAGCCGGATAGAAGCTGGGTGACCGCGAGGTCAGTGTGCTTCTTCCAGCCCTGTCGCAGGGTGAGTGCGCGTGTCAGACTTGTAGTTCCTTCCAGGCCGTTTGTAACGGGCCCAGCAGCCAGTCTGTGGATGCCTGCCACGTGGCCAAAGTCTCACTGGAAACTGTTGACACAGAGGCAAGAGATGGCCTGGTCACCCCCTGGTGGCCACACTGGACCAGCGGGACAGTCGCTGGGCCCTGTGCAGCCGACCCTCAGCTGACAAGTCCTGGTCCTCAGATGGCCTGCGACGGGGCTGCTGATGACGCACACTTAGTGCACAGCCTGGCTCTAGAGACTTCAGTATCCAGGAGACAGCGGATCCGCGTTGAAGATGGGGAAACTGAGGCAGAGGGGTGAGTGGCTTTCCCCAGATCAGCTGGAGAGAGTGGACGGTTCTCATTGCAAACCCTTTTCTCCCCATGTCACCATGCACTTTGACCTCAGCCTGGATGAGACCCTTGTCTGCCCCCAGCCAGGCTCCACCCACCAGCTGCCTGTAATCGTGCACAAGAGCCTCCGTGCACACGCTGCTTGTTACGTGTTTTTGTTGTTGTTTTTTGTTTTTTTAAGTTCTTGGTTGCATCAGGTCTTGGTTGCAGTGTGTGGGGGCTTCTCCCTAGTTGTGGTGATGGGCTTGGTTGCCTGTGGCACATGGGACCTTAGTTCCCCAACTGGAGATGGAACCCGGGTCCCCTGCATTGGAAGGCAGAGTCTTAACCCCTGGGCCACCGGGGAAGTCCCGCTTGTCATGTATTATGGGTGGGATATTTGTGTCCCCAAATTCATATGGTGAAGCCCTAACTCCTGAGCGGCTATTTGGAGTTGGGGAAGTAATAAGGTTAAGTGAGGTTGTAAGGCTGGGGCCCTGACCCGATGGGTAAGTGTCTTTATCCCACACTCTCTGGCTCACTGTCTTTCTCTCTCTGCCCGTGCATGCTCAGAGGAAAGGCCGTGTGAGGCCGCGGTGAGAAGGCGTGGTCTACAAGCTGGGAAGACAGCTCCCATCAGATATACTTGATCCCTGAGTTCCAGCCTCAGGATTGAAAACAGCATATGTCTGTTGCTTAAGCCCGCAAGTCTATGATACTTTTGATACTTTGTAACGGCAGCTGACCTAAGACATGAGGCTTTGAATAACCATCTCATTTACGCACCTTATAAGCAAAGGGTCACTGAGGCTGAGAGGGTAGGGGACCCCCTGCATGTGGGGGGCTTTGGTGCTTTCTGAGAAGGCAGGTGCAGGCACAATGGACCCCAGCTCCCCAACCCTGGATTCTGTTACTGTTCCCCAGCATGACCATTCACAACACCGAGGCTCAGGCGTCCTGGGGGTTTTGCACCTCTCCTCATGTGTCTTGCCTTGTGATCATTTCCCACAGAAGAAGAGAGCGCAGGGCTGGGGAAGCAGCGGTGAACAAAAGCATCACCCCGCGGCCCTTGTGGAGCTCAGAGCTCCAGTGCAGAGAGGGGCTCAGAGACCCCAGTCATGTGCGTCGAGGATTAAAGCCCTGCCGGCTTGTACCGAGCACTCAGGCTTATAATTAACACTATTATCATTAGCATTTATTGCATCTTTCTTAACATATGTTGAGGGGCATTTTTGGAATATTAATGTTTACTGAACATTTACGCTCCTAGAAGCAGGCTTTGGGAATTTAGTAGAGAGACTTTTTCTTCCTGCAGTGCCTGTTCCAGGGCTGGGTAAGCAGCTGCAGACGTGCTGTGATTTCAGAGCATTGGAGACCTAGTGGTTTCCTCCCTTGATGGCCAGAGCTGTGATAAATGGCAAGGCGGGGGGAGGCAATGGCTCGGACAGACCCCAGGCTCCCTCCCAGCCCAGAGCTGGACGAAGCTGTATCCCTCCCTCGCTCACAGGTGAGGATGCAGGATTCTGGGCTCCCAGCTCTCCACTCCCTGTGAAACTGGAGAAAGTTACTCCAGCTTTGCTCATGCTTCCGTTTTGATGAAAGAGGACTTTTGTGTGCTGACTCTGATTCCCTTGGAATTTGTTGGGGACAGAAGAAGGGATGTCAAACACTCTCCTCAAAGTAGAAGGGGCAGGAGTTTTTTCTTTGTTTGTTTTCAGGTTTACCAGATGGCAAAATCAACCCTGTCAGTCCTGGGTTGGGTCAGGGTCCTGGCTGGGCTTCCCAGAATGTAGGAAGAAGGTCTCAGGCTGGTGTGGGCTGGCAAAGAAGGAGCAGAGTTGTAGCATCAGCCAGTGAAGTGAAAAGCCGTTCAGTTGCGTCCGACTCTTTGTGGCCCCATGGATATACAGTCCATGGGATTCTCCAGGCCAGAATGCTGGAGTGGGTTGCCGTTCCCTTCTCTGCCAAGCAGCAAGAAAAAAACACAGCCTGAAAAGACAGAGCAACCATCAGAGCAAGACTCAGATATGACACAGATGTTAGAATTTGCTGACGGGGGAGTTAAAACAATTGTGATTAATACATGAAGGTTCTGATGGAAAAAGTAGATAGTACCTGGGTAATGTCAGCTGAAAACAGATGGGTCATGTCAGCAGAGAGATGGAAACTCTAAGAACCAATCAAAAGGAGACACTGGAAACAAAACCCATGGCAACAAAAATGAAGAATGTCTCCAGCGGGCTCGTCAGGAGCTGTAAGGCAGCAGAGGAAAGAATCTGAACTTGGAGAAAGGGCAAGAGAACCTTATAAAATGAAACTCAGAGAGAAAAAAGAAATGTGAAGAGACAGAGTATGTAAGAGTATGTGTGCGTGCTCAGCCGTGGCTGACTCTGTGCGACCCCATGGACTGTGGCCCGCCAGGCTTCTCCATCCATGGGATTTTTCAGACAAGAACACTGGAGTGGGCTTCCATTCCCCTCTCCAGGGGATCTTTCCAACCCAGGGATTGAACGCGCGTCTCTCACGTCTCCTGCACTGACAGGCAGCTTCTTTATCACTAGAGCCGCCTGGGAAGCCCACGTGACCCAGGAAGTGTATCTTGGGTGTTTCTCCAACTGATTCAAAAACTTATGTGCACGCAAAAGTCTGCATTTGAAAGTTTACAACTCTACTCATTATCACCCAAAACTGGAAGAAGCCAAAGTATTCTTAATAGAGGAATGGATAAAGGAACTGATATACGTCAGTACAGAAGAACACTATCTGGCAATAAAAAGGAATAATCTACAGAGCCACAAACAGACACAGAGGAATCTTATGTGCATATTGCTGAGGGAAGGACAGATCTAGAAAGATGGAAAAAATGATCTTCTGTATAACAAAAGAAACTGCCAACAGAGTAGAAATTCAGCCCATAGAATGGGAGAAAGTATTTGCAAGCCATGTAGCTGAGAGGAAGTTAATACCCCTAATTTATAAGGAATTCCTACAACTAAATAGCAAGAAACAAACAATAACTAAACCAATTCAGTAAGGAGGTTGTGGTACATACACACAATGGAATCCTACTCAGCTATATAGAAGAATGCGTTTGAGTCAGTTCTAACGAGATGGATGAAACTGCAGCCTGTTATACAGAGCGAAGTAAGTCAGAAGCAGAAACACCAATGCAGTGTATCAATGCATATAAATGGAATTTAGAAAGACAGTAATAACAACCCTGTATGCAAGACAGCAAAAGAGACACAGATGTAAAGAACAGACTTTTGGACTCTGTGGGAGAGGGCGCGGGTGGGACAGTTTAAGAGAGTGGCAGCGGAACATGTATATTACCGTATGTAAAATAGATGACAAAGCGAGTTCGATGCATGCAGCAGGGCACTCAGAGCTGGTGCTCTGGAGCAATCCAGAGGGATGGGGTGGGGAGGAAGGTGGGAGGGGAGTTCAGGATGAGGGACCCATGGCTGATTCATGTCAATGTATGGCAAAACCCACCACAATATTGTAAAGTAATTAGCCTCCAATTAAAATAAATAAATTAATTAAAAAGAAATAAAACATTAATAAACCAGTTCAAAACTTAAATACTTAAATAGACATTTCTCCAAAGAAGACGTATAAATGGCCAACATACATGTGAAAAGACACTCGACTTCACTAATTATCAGGGAAGGGGAAATCAAAACTGCAATGACTTATTACCGCTAAGACAGCTATTATCAAAAGAAAGGTAAGTGTTAGTGAAGGTATGGAGAACCGCAGCCTTCTGCACTGCTGGTGGGAATGTGAAATGGTGCAATGGCTGAGGGAAACATTATGGAGCTTCCACAGAATTCTCTAAAAACAAGATTGCCGAATGATCCGGCAATCTCACTTCTGGATATCTACCCAAAGTGTTAAAATCAGGATCTTGGGGAGATCTTTGTTCGTCCACGTTTACTGCAGCATTATTCACAGAATAATACTACCTAAATAAACTACCTAAGTGTGCGTCAGCTAACGAATGGATAAAGAAGGTGCGGTTTACGCCTGCAGCGGAATATTACTCAGCCATGAAAAGGAAGGAAATCCTGCTGTGACAACAATCTAGATGATGCTTGAGAACACTTTGCTAAGTGAAATGAGTTGGTTTTAGACGAACAACACCCTTATTATCCTACTTTTATGAGTTCTCTAAAATAATCAAACTCAGTGATAGAGGGCAAATTTGTGTCACTGGGGTGGAGGGGAGGGGCAAACGGGGACACGTCTAAGAGGCGTAAAGTTTCGGTTAAACAAGATAAGTCCTGGGCGTCTGCTGTACGACACTGTACCGCCCGTCAAGGATGCTATATCCTGCATGTGAGACTCTGTTAGTGGGTAGACCTCTGGCCATTTGTTCTAGAGAGATTTTTTTAAAGGAAGAAAACATCCATCGTACATCAATGTGGTGGATTTTTTAAAAAGGAATCCTTAAATTCTCTACAATTTTTGCTCCTTTCTTGACCCAGCTACAGAGTGCCTGAATGGCAGTGCAGATCCACGGTTTCTGGAGTGGGCAGTGGTTCAAGTCCAGTGGCATCTGGATGGCAGGGTCAGAGGGCTTCTGCCCATCCGGGGTGCTGTTGGGTGGAGGCCAGTTCCCAGGGAAATTCTGGTGATTCACACTGAGGACTGTGGCTCCAGGCCAGCCGTCCACATTCCGGAAGCATCTTCTCAAAGTGCAAACCGAGGGCACGTTTAGGAGGGCTTGCAGGCAGCCTGGGGACGAGAAGGAGCCTCCAGACCCCTCGGGGGGGTCAGCTTTCTCCCCATTCCCTTTCACATCCCACGTGTAGAATGGAATGTCAGGAAGTGAGGGGGCCTGGTGTCCAGAAGCCGGGGACCCGCCTGAAGACCACGAGCCCAGGGAGACACGTCCCAGCGAGCAGCTCCTGGGTGCCTGGCACTGGGCTGGGTGCAGGCTGCAATAAAGATGGTATACTTCACGAAATAAACCCAAAACCTGGAATGCCCCTTGTTGAGCACCTGTTTTCTTCCTGACTGTCCCTTTTTTTCCTTCTGCTGCCCAGCTCGGCTTGCAGAGTCCCATTTTCGCAACCAGGGATTGAACCGAGGCCATGGCAGGAAGGGCACTGACTCCTAGCCACTGGCCAAGCAGGGAGCTCCCTCGATGGTCTCTACACACAGAGCTTGGCTCTGTCAAAATGTCACTGAGTGTTTATGTTCCCATAATGAAAGCCCGAGGCCAGAACCTTCCAGAACAAGCACAGGGTCCCACGGCGGGTCAGTGCATGCCCCTCCTCCAGACCCCAGGCTGGTAGGCTGTTTCCACCACGCCTTCTGCAGCCCGGGGCCCGCCACCGGGGGCAATTCTGCCCCCCAGGGGACAATGGCAATTATCTAGAGACATCTTTGATTGTCAGCATTGGGGGGTGTCACTCGGGTCTGGTGGGTCAAGGCCAGGGATGCTGCTGAATATCCCAGTGCACAGGACGGCCTTCACCCCAGAGAACAACCCGGCCCCGGATGCCAGGAGGGCAGAGTTTGAGAAACCACTTTGCAGTTTAACCCCCACCTAGCAGCCATCTCTAAAGGTTTGAGGATGAACAGTATTTAAAAAGGGAAAAGTTGGTCAGACTAGACAACAATTCTCCCAGCAACATCCAGCCTGGGACTCAGAGCAGCTGTTTCTGGCATTGCTCAAGGGGCCTCTCCCTGCGTGGGCAGCGTGGCCAAGACCAGCTTCTCTGGCCAGAGTGGGTCTGGAGAGTGGAGTCGAGTCTTCCTGGGAGCATCCCTCAGTGAGCCGCCGATTTGGCAAGTTGAATGGTAACCCCCCCACCAAATACCCATGTCCTTGATGCTTTCCAACTGTGGTCCCAGAAAAGACTCGAGAGTTCCTTGGACAGCAAGAAGATCAAAACAGTCCATCCTAAAGGAAATCAACCCTGAATGTTCATTGGAAGGACTAATGCTGAAGCTGAAACTCTGATACTTTGGCTACATGCTGCAAAGAGCGGACTCATCAGAAAAGACCCTGATGCTGGGAAAGATTGAAGGCAGGAGGAGAAGGGGATGACAGAGGATGAGATGGTTGGATGGCATCACTGACTCGATGGACATGAGTTTGAGCAAACTCTGGGAGATGGTGAAGGACAGGGGAGCCTGGCGTGCTGCAGTCCATGGGATTGCACAGAATCGGACACAACTTAGGAACTGAGCAACAATAGCAACTCACCCTTGAACCTGCCAATGTGACCTTGTGTGGGGAAAGGGTCTTTGCAGATGTGATGAAGTTAAAGGTCTTGAGATGCGATCACTCCGCATCACTTGTATGTGTGTGCTCAGTCACTCAGTCCAACTCCTTTGCAACCCCATGGACTACAGAAGGCCAGGTTCCTCTGTCCATGGGCTTTCCCAGGCAAGAATACTGGAGTGAGTTGCCATTTCCTCTTCCCCACCCAGGGATCTAAGCTGCCTCTTTGGCATCTCTCGCACTGGCAGGCAGATTCTTTACCACTGCACCACCTGAGTGGGCCCTGAAAGCCATGACCGGCATCCTAACAAGAGACAGGGAAGAAGACACAGACCCACAGGGAGGGGAGGAGGCTGAGTGAAGACAGAGGCAGAGCCTGGAGGGATGCAGCCGTGAGCCCGGGATACCTGCAGCCCCAGAGGCTGGAAGATGCGGGAATGACCCTCCTGTGGAGTCTCCAAAGGAACCACGGCCCCAGGACTCCCTGAGCCCAGACGTCTAGTCTCTAAAACTAAGGCAGGATGAATTTGTGATGGTTTAAGCCCCCAGTGTGTGGGAAGATGTTATGATAGCCTCAGAACACTTGTGAGACAGTCCTTGCCTTTTGGCTTCAAGTGGTTCAGGGAAACTGCCCGAGGATAGCAAGCATTCAGAGACACCTGTGAGCGTTTTTGTCTAGGATCTCAGGTCCCGGACCAGCGGGGGTTCTCAAGCGCCATTCAAAACCAGCTGCCACTGGAATGAACAGACTGTCTCAAAACGAAAAAGGCTGTGCGTGAAGTGCCTTCTCTGCTCTGCTAGGTCAGGTCCACGATAATCTGATGGAGACATACTGTACTCTCCGCGTGCACGGTTCTTACCAGCCTTGCATTTAGCACCTTTTCACAGAGCCCAGCAGCCTTGCGTTGTCAGGCAGGGCGGGAACGCGGTGTCTCCACCCCATGGATGGGAAATCGACACCTGGGGACCAAGAAGCAGGAGACTAAGCTCAAAGCGATTTGAAGCCAGTGGCTCAGGCGGCTGGAAGCTGAGAGCCAGCCGAGCACTGGAGGGCAGTCACTGTGTCTCCACGTCTTCTTCCCTGTGTTTCTCCCGGCTCCACTCTGCGCCTCTTCTCAACATAATCCTGGGACTGTGCGTCCCTCCCTGGGCACGTGACGGCACCCTGGCATGTGTTCTTATAGCCAGGACTCAGGGCCAGCACGTCTTAGAAGGGCCGCACCTTGGTCATTGCTGACTTGAAATTCTCAATAATTTATCTTTGAACGTGTGTTTGGTAACTGAAGTCCGATGTCAGAGGGGAGCCCGTGTGTGACAAAGGAGAAGTGGGCAACATGCCTGCCCACCGTTCCGTGTTGTCTCCTCTTTCACAGCATCTGTGACGGCCCAGGAGAGCAGGATCCTGGTGCACCCGGAGTGAGGCACAGGTGATGAGCAAGAAGTGTAATTGTGTTACATCTGGAGATGGGTAAGTGCAGCTGAAGAATTGATGCTTTCCAACTGTGGTGCTGGAGAAGACTCTTGAGAGTCCCCTGAACAGCAAGGAGATCCAGCCAGTCAATCCTAAAGGAAATCAATGCTGCACATTCATTGGAAGGACTGATGCTAAAGCTGAAGCTCCAAGACTCTTGCCACCTGATGCAAAGAGCCGACTCATTGGAAAAGACGCTGATGCTGGGAAAGATTGAAGGCAGGAGGAGAAGGGGATGACAGAGGATGAGATGGTCGGGTGGCATCACCGACTCAGTGGACCTGAATTTGAGCAAGCTCCAGGAGATAGTGGAGGACAGAGGAGCCTGGCGTGCTGCAGTCCATGGGGTTTCAGAGTCAGACACAACTTAGTGACTGAACAACAAGAACGCTTTCTTAAAACCTTTGTGATGCCTTGGAAAGTCTACCACAACTTTAAGGAGTTGTACATCCACTTGTCTGTTTAATCTCCGTCTCCCCAGAGACTGAGGGGGCAACTGAGAGTTGACGGGGGCAGAGGCAGACTCCTCTGGATCACCGCTGAGTCCACAGAGTGAAGAGTGGTGCCCTGGGACCGGGAAGAAGTCCATTCTGGAACATGACAAGCATGGCGAGATTAAGACCCTCAGTAAAGGTCACACCAAGGGCTACACCCCGGCCTCCTGCCCAGCAGTCCAGCGTGTTTTCTCTCTGACCACCCTCCCCTCTTTGGCCTAAGATCAGGAAGGACTTTCGGGACTCCCTGGCACCAAGTGTCCACGTGGCCTGACGCTGTGGACTCACCCCAGTGGACCAGCCCCCCAGAGCAGCACCTGAATGGGCGGCTTTCCTTAACCCAGCCTCTACCTTCTCGGTGATCCCACCAGTCAGCCTATTCTTACTCCAAATAAGCATGTCAGGCCTCCATCCTGGGGGGCATCAGGGTATCTGACTTGGTCGGGGGCAGGGAGCCTATTTACAGAGGCTGGATCTCAACCCCACCCCCCCGGGGGGTGTTTGAGGGTCTTCTGAAATTGACTTTGTAGCAGAAAGTCGCCTGGAGCTGCTGTAGACTCACAGGCCAACGCAGGGCATAAGCATGGAGTAATCTGGTCCTCCAATAATGCTCGTTTAGAAATTAGTCCATAATGATCAAAAATTATTCATTTGCTGGCTAACCGGCCAGCATCAAGGGGGAAGAGCGCTGATTTCAGCAAACTGCTTATTATGCAGAGTGAACAGCGGGGGTCTGAGGCCCCCCTGGTTCCCCGCCAGGAGCAGGCCTCCACTCCTCTGCCCCCGCTGCCCTGCTCTGGTTCCCAGCATCCCCCGGTCACCCTGAGGGCCCTTCTGTGAGCAGCTGCGGCAGGCTGGGGTGGGCAAGGGAGTGCCTGCCCTCTGCTACCTCCACGTGCAGGCTGCCCGGGAGTTCCTGCTGGGTTACATAACCCTGACCTGGGAGAGGGAGGGCTGGGCCTGACCCTGCCACTCAGCGCTGGGCCCCAAGCCTGCAGGAGTCCCCAGGGCCACTGCAAGCTCCAGGGGGAAGACAGCTCTGGCTGTCCTGCCCGCAGAGCAGGCAACCGAGAGCTTGGTTTGGTTAAAGAAAAACCTAAGTATGAGTGGAACTCTCAGGTATCTATGTTTAAACCTCAAGGAATACGGGGTCTCGGTGAAGATTCCAGGGGTGTGGCGGGCACACGTGCGGGTTTGGGGGCAGAGAGAGTGGGGTGTGAACCGAGGACTCGTGCACCCTAGCTCCACCCACCCTGCAGATGGGAAGACTGAGGCTCAGGGGCAGCTCACAGGACGGCACTGCACTGACTTGTGGGCTCTCTACTTCCTGGAGGCTATTTCCAGGGCTCCCTCTGTGATCTTGAAAGGCCGGAGCTGGCCCACCTCACCTCCTCCCAAAAAGCCAGAAGGAAAGGCTGACGGCTCAAAATATGCATGCGAATCCTTCGATGCCCCGCCCTCAAGACTTGGGACCGAATTTCATGCCCTGAATAACAGTTGTCTGAGCAACTCGCGTCTAATGAGCAGAATGTAGCAGATGAGAGGCTGCGTGACTTCTGGGGCCAGAGGCTAGGTCCTGAGAGGCAGTCCAGCTTCTGTGGCTCTCATCCCTGCTTGGGACCCAGCTGCCAGGCTGTGGGGAAGCCCGGACTCCGTGGAGAAGACAGATTGGCATCACACACCAACCACATGAGCAAGGACGCCTCCGAGAAAAGCCAGGGTAGCTACCGGCTGGCTGCAACACACAAAGGACCCCAGTGAGCCTGGTCACCCCTGCTGATGCTCAGAAGAGAAAAATAAACGACGCTGTGGTTTGCAGACTCTACTTTCTGGGGTGGCTTCTTGCTCAGTAACAGATTCCTAGAACAAGGTTCTGACGAGGGGTTCAAGACCCTGCAGCCCGTGGGGGAGGGGCAGACACACAAGAGGGGCACCATTCAACGGCCCCCTCTTACGCTATGACCCTGGGCGCTGAGTCGACCATCCAAAGGCCCCGTTGGCTTCATGCTCACCCTGTTCCAGATTTTCATATGTGCTGTGTCCTTCAAAGTCTTATTGAAAAGGATGCCACATTTTAAAAATGCATTTACCACCCAACCCACAAGTGGGGAGCAGCAGCTCCTGTGAACTTGGCTGACTTCCGTTCTCCCCTGGGTGCGTCCAAACCCCTCGCCAAGCTTGCTCCATCACTTTGCTTCTCAAGGGGCCTGAGACGTGTGTGTTTCCAGGATAGCTCTTCCGCCCCGCACCCCCGCGTCCTATCCCCAACTGGCATCCCTTTCATTTCCTTGCGGTTTCCTGATCCCTCCTTTTTCCTCCATGGAGCAAAGACATTCTGAATGGGTCTCGGCACTGATGTCCTGCATCTGAGGCTGTGGGGGCCTCCATTCTGGGGTCCACGCTGGTAGGAGAACCATCCTGTTTTCTCCACTGTCCCCTAAGTGACTGGTTTGGTAGACTCTGAAGCCACAGCCTCTCTGTCTGCTGGGTTTGCCGGAGAATCCTCTGTCTAGGAGGCAGGAAAGACTGGCCCCACTTAGAGGAACAGAGTCTCTCATCCCGGGCTCGGGCTGTGGCGGCCTGGGCCCTCCCTTCTGGGGCTGGGTCTGTCTTAGCTCTCCTGACTGGCCCGAGCTGGCCCCCAGCAAAGAGGACTGCCCTGGACACACCCGTGAGGGGCAGGTATTTCCTGGGGACGCAGCCCCCTCCCCTACAGCCCTGAGGCCCCTCCCCACAGCCCCTGTGCTGCCCGAAGCCCCCAGGATGGCCCCCCCGTGCGGTTTCTCCTAGTCTCATGTCCCTCGAGGCACGGGTGTCCTCTTCTGGGTCTAATTTAACGAATCAGTACAACCCGAGCAGCTCAGAAACACCAGGAACCGTCCTCTCACAGCTGTGAGCACAAGTCCGGAACCGCTGGGAGCTGGCCCGGCTCCCGGAGGCTCCCGGAGGTCTTGCACCTGTCCCTGCCTCGTCCAGCTTCCGGGGCTGGCCGGCGACCCTCGGCATTCCTGGACACGCAGACCCGCGGCTCCAGTCTCTGCCGCCATGCCCACCGTGGCTCCCTCTGTGTCTCCGCGTCGTCCCCAGTTCCCATGAGGACACCCGTCATTGGATCTGGGCCCCCCCCAAATCCAGGACCATCTCATCTTGAGATCCTGAGCTTTATTACATCTGCAAAGATTCCGTTTTCAATGAGGTCACATTTGCTCGTACCAAGGTGAGGACTTGGGAGGGGGTGACGTTCGACCTCCTACAGCACGCTTTGTGCCTCCACGTTCTCCCTCCTACCTTTTCCTCCTTTCTTGTTCTTTTTTTAAAATTGAAGTGTCGTTGATTTGCAGTGTTGTGTCAGCACAATCACTTAACTACGCGCACATGTGTCTTCTTCTCCAGGTTCTTCTCCGTTAGAAGTTACCACACGCTGCTGGCCACGTTCCCTGTGCTGCTCAGTAGGTCCTTGTTGTTCATTCTGTATCCAGTTCCATTTTACTTTTTAAAAAGGTATTTACTGATTTATTCATTATTTTTGGCTGCTTCCGAGCTTAGCTTCGGCACACAGGATCTCCGAGGCTGCACATGGCCTTCTCCCTGGTTGCGGTGTGTGGGTTGTGTTCTCAGTTGCCCCTCATCATGTGGGATCTTAGTTCCCCGACCAGGGATCAAACCCAAGTTCCCTGCATTGGAAGGCGGGTTCTTAATCCCTGGACCACCAGGGAAGCCCCCCTATTCCGCTTTTTGACAGAGAACTAGGGTATGAATTTTTGATCACTGCTCATCAAAAGCGGTGTGACTGTTCTGAATGCCTTATCAGTGACATCCGTCCAATAGAAAAACGGGCCTTAGTCTTCAGTGCTGGCTTCAGGCACATAGACCTCGCCCTGCTTGGTTCCAGCGGGACGGCCCTCCCGGAGTGCAGACACAGCGCTGGTTCTCTGGACGCTCACGACCGGCCTCCTGGGAACAGCACACCTGGGCACGGCTGCGTTCACAGGGGCCCATCGCCCTGCGTTTACTCAACATCTGGCTGTGTCAAGCTCTGGACAGGATTCTGGGGTTCCGAAGAGAGAAAGATGCAACATTTCTGGTTTTAAAGGCGGAGGAAGGGCCCATTAGCCAAGAAATGGGGCCGGCTGCCTCTAGAAGCTGGAAGAGACGAGGAACCCCAGAGAGACCCTCGCCAGACTTCCGAGTTCCAGAACTGCAGGACATAAATCCGTGCGGCTTGGAGCCACCTGACTCTGTGGCCATGTGTTGCGGCGGCCGTGGGAACTAGGACCAACCAGGGCTGGGTTTGAGAAATTCCTGGCATAGCCCAGAGGGGTGGTGTGACCCCCTCCCAGGACAAGAATGAGAAAATCTTTATGTGTGTGAAGGATATCAGTTGCATGAAGCTTTGTGAGCAGAAACACAGTTTGTTTTTTTCTTTCGGTAGGGATGGCATCACTAACTAGATGGACATGAGTCTGGGTGAACCCTGGGAGTTGGAGATGGACAGGGAGGCCCGGCGTACTGCGATTCATGGGGTCGCAAAGAGTTGGACACGACTGAGCGACTGAACTGAACTGAACTGAGGGATGTTACAGATGTGTGTAGAGTCTGAATAGACGAAGGGGAGGACCAAGCCACTTATAAACCAGGGGGCTCCCAGCGCTTTGTGAATCCAGGGCTGGGGATCCACCAACCACGCCATCACTCCCGGGAGGCTGTGCGCCTGGGGCTGCCCGAGGGAGGCTGCAGGACTGCAGGTGCCTTCTGCCTCTGGCTGCATCTCCCGGCAACACATCTCCTTCTGTCTACGGCAGGTCCTTCCCATGACGCAGTTGGTACGGTCTTCGGACTTCTGGGCTTTGGCAGAACCAGTGACACTGTACCCCTCTCTGCGACACCCACTGGGCCAGCCAGTGTTTCCTCCTTGGAGGTCAGAGTCTGAGCTTCTAGGGGCAGCTGTTCCCCGTTTCCACCTTCCCCTGTTGGAACAGCCTCAGAGTCCTCACGGGGCCCCCATCAACCGGATCTAAAGAGCTCGACCCCCAGGCAGCATCCCGCCACCTACTTCTTGAGCAAATTCTGCTCAAACGACTGCGAGGTTTCTGCCTCCTGACTGGACCTCTGTCGTTGTTGTTCGGTCGCTAAGTCGTGTCTGACTCTGCGACCCCATGGACTGCAGCACACCAGGCTTCCCTGTCTTTCACTTTCTCCCAGAGTTTAGTCTGACTCATGTCCGTTGAATCAGTGATGCCATCCAACCACCTCATCCTCTGCCACCCTCTTCTCCTTTTGCCTTCACTCTTTCCCGGCATCATGGCCTTTTCCAAAGAGTAGACTCTTCTCATCAGGTGGCCAAAGGATTGCAGCTTCAGCTTCAGCGTCAGTCCTTCCAGTGAACACACAGGGTTGGGCCCCTCACAGCGTGCCGTGTGTCATAACAGAGTCACAAGTGCGTGTTTAGGGAGAGCTATGGAGGAAGTGATTTACCCTGTTGGGCTCCCTGGAGGAGGGGGTTTCAGGATCCATGGGCAGAGGAGAGCTCTTTGGGGTAGGCCTTTTATCCTGGCATCTCTTGGCATCTAACACACAGCCTCCAGACCAGAGCTGCACTCCTCTGTCGAGGTTGCCCTGGAAACTCCCCAGCTGCCACCATCAGCGGTCACTGACAGAGGGGGGCTGAGCTCATCACCTTGGCAAATGGAGACATTCTGAAAGGCTGAGAGCAGAGACCTGACATATCCTTAGAAATGTTCTTCATGTTCCTTAAGAAAAAGCAGTTTCTGGGAAAACCACTGGTGCAGATAAATTCCAAACCGTTGCTCACACCTCCTGCCTGCGCTGAACTTGCACTGTGGGCGCCTGTCTCATTGTCCTGCAGGGAGCTGTCCCCGCCCCTCTCCCCGCCCCAGGGTCATCAGAATGGCCCGGCCCCCTCCCTCCCGCCAGGGTGAGCAGACATCCACAGTCTCGGGGGTTTCGCTGATATCATTTGGAGAGCTGGGGCCACTAACTTGGCTGACCAGAAAGAGCTTGAGATGATGTTGTTCTGTCCTTCTCTGGCCCCTAGAAACTTGAGCTTATGCAACATGTTCTTTTTCGGTGGAAAAAAGAAAAATCTTCATTGATCACCGTCTGGCAGAACAGGCAGAAACGTGAAATACAACATTTTTCACATTTTTGTCTGGGCCGTGTGGACACTTCAGCCCCCTTGTTTTCTGGTTTGCCTGCTGTGATGAACAGCTCAGATCTCGTATTCCTTGGTCTGCACTCCAAGAAACGGTTTTGGGTTTGTCCCATCCTGGCTGGCTCATCTGGGGGGGCCCCGTGCACCCACACTTCACCTGTACATTTTCTGTTTGGGGGTACTACAGCTGCTGTGACAATAACCACAAAGTGAGAGGCTTGAAACCACAGGACTGGATTCCCTCATGGCCTGGAAGCCAGAAGTGTGAAGTCAAGGTGTGGACAGGGCTGCCTCCTTCCGGGGGCTCTGAGGGGGTCCCTTCCAGGCTCCCCCCAGATGCCGCCGAGGGCCAGCATTCCTCGGCTTGTGGCCGCCTCCCTGCCGTCTCTGCCTGTCCTCACATCACCTTCTCCTTTCTCCTCTCTAAGGACACTGGCCACTGACTGAGGGTCCACCCTAATCCAGGTGGATGCGCGTCATTGTACGTCTGTCCAAAACCACGGAACGTGCAACACCAGGTGGGCCCTCAGGTGAGCCGGGGGCTTTGGTGATGACACCGTGTCACTGTAGGCTCAGCCATTGTTGCTGTTCTTCAGGCGCTGAGTCACGCCCGACTCTGTGTGACCCATGAACTGCAGCCTGCCAGGCCCTCTGTCCTCCATTATCTCCCGGAGTTTGTTCAGATTCATATCCATTGAGTCAGTGATGCTATCTAACCATCTTATCCTCTGCCACCTCTTTCTCCTTTGGCTTTCAATCTTTCCCAGCATCAGGCTCTTTTCCAGTGAGTCAGCTCTTCACATCAGGTGGCCAAAGGATTGGAGTTTCAGCTTCAGCATCAGTCCTTCTGATGAATATTCAGGGTTGATTTCCTTTAGGATGGACTGGTTGATCTCCTTTCTGTCCAAGGGACTCTCGGAAGTCTTCTCTGGCACCACATTTTGAAAGCCTCCTTTCTCCATCGCTCTGTGCCTCGGGTTGGGGGGTGTTGATAGTGGGGGGCTCTGTGTGGTTTTTACGGGGACAGAGGGTATACAGGATAGGAAAATTCTGTGCTTTCTGCTCAAGTTTGCTGTGAACCTAAAATGAAATAGGCAAAGAGGATTACAGATAAAGATTTTTAAAAACAGAGTGCATGCCAAATCTGAATTTCAGATAAGGAACAAATGATTTTTTAGTGTAAGTGTATTACCTGCCGTATTTGGGACACATAATCTACCTGCTGGCAAGCTTACTTGGGAGAGGGATAGGAGAAGAGGCTGCACACTCGGAGGAGGGGCACCATCTCCTGGTGGACCGTGGGCTTCCCGTCTCCAGGGTGGCCACCCACCTTGCTGTCTGCTTCTCCCAGATGGAGGGACGAGGTCACAGCCCTGGACCTGACCTTAACACAGTGTCGGAGGTCTGTGGAGTCTGCGGAGGTGGGGAGGTCTGCGGAGTCCCACTCCAGCGACCTCAGTGGATGCGGATGGTGTGCCCCAGCCTGGCGTCGGTGTCACCCGCTCAGCTGGAGGGGTCCCCGGGACAGGTTTCCAGAAGCAGCTGGCCCGAATTTCCGCCTTTCATCATCCGTTCCGGCACCACTGAAGTCTTGGGGGATTCCTCTGCAGGCACTGAGCGCTCGATTTGGCTTTCATCGCTATGTCGACAATTTATTTATCTATTTTTATTTTATATTGGACTATAGCTGATGAACAATGCTGTGTTAGTTTTGGGTGGACAGCAGAATGACTCATTTACACATGTCCATACAGCTATTCTTTTTCAAATTCTCTTCGCAGCTAGGTTATTGCAGAGTACTGAGCAGAGTTCCCTGTGCTGTACGTTTTGGTTCTCTATTTTATTTTATATATATATATATATATATATTTAAAACATTGTGATGGTTAATTTCAATATTATGTTTGTTTCAGGTGTACAGCAAAGTGATCCAATTATATATATATATATATACACACACATATATAAATATATATGAAAAAGTGAAAGTCGCTCAGTCGTGTCCGACTCTTTGCAACCCCATGGACTATACAGTCCATGGAATTCTCCAGGCCAGAATACTGGAGTGGGTTGCCTTTCACTTCTCCAGGGAATCTTCCCAAGCCAGGGATCGAATCCAGG
The DNA here is from genome assembly GCF_032452875.1 of Bos javanicus. NCBI lineage: Eukaryota > Metazoa > Chordata > Mammalia > Artiodactyla > Bovidae > Bos > Bos javanicus. Next base: position 48,537,949 of record NC_083896.1, on the reverse strand, counting down.
TCTCCTGCACTGCAGGTGGATTCTTTACTAGCTGGGCTGTCAGGGGAGCCCTATCCATCTATTTATCTGTATCAGATTAAATTCCACTATAGGTTATTACAAGACACTGAATATAATTCCATGTGCTCTACAGTAAATCCTTGCTGCTTATCTATTTTACGTATAGCAGTTTGTATCCGTTAATTCCCTACTCCTAATTTGCCCCTCCCTTCCTCTCCATTTGGTAAATTTGTTTTCTATGTCTGTGAATCTGTTTTGCATAGGGATTCATTTGTATTTTTTTTCACTTTTTATTTTTCAGGGAAGTTTTTTTCATAGCTGTGTGTGCATATCAATCCCTAACTCCTAATCTCTCCTGCTTCACCCTTTCCTCTCCACTGATAACTGTAAGTTTGTTCTCTAAATCTTTGAGTCTGTTTCTGCTTTGTAAATAAATTCATTTGTATCTTTTTTTTTTTTAGATTCTACAAGGGATCATATGATATTTGTCTTTCTGTGTCTGACTTGAATTTCACTTAGTATGATCATCTCCAGGTCCATCCCGGTTGGTGCAAATGGCAATATTTCCTTCTTTATAACTGTGATAACAATTTAAACTGGACATTTTTTGAATCTCACTATCTGGTTTCTTTCAGATCCAGCCTTTAAAAATCCTGTACGAATCCCCCTGTGTTGAGAGCTGGGCTTTGAAGACCAGATGTGCCTGGCTGCCGTGATGGTGGCTGGCCAGCCTACTGAGTGACTGCCCCGTCTTGCTTGTCAAGAGCTCAAGGAGCAGCTGGACTGACCACCAAGTGAGTGGAATGAGCCTGGCCAGGCTCAGGCCTGTGGCTGTGCCTGGACAGGACGTGGGGCACAAGGGCCGTGTCATCCCGAGGGCTACCCAGCCAGGCCCCTTCCTTGGCTGCATCCCAGAGGCCATGGACCAAGTTTGCACACTTTCTGCTGCAGCAGCACAGAGCATCTGGGAAGCAGCTGTCGGGCTGGACCTGACCTCCAGCTGCGTGTGGAGCACTGCTCCCATCACAAGTCTGCTTTCAGTAACAAGTATCTGGGGTTCCTGCCGTTTCAGTGACAGAAGGCATGGAGGGTGCTTTAAGGCTGATGTCTACGGGAGAATGGTTCACAGAAGGGAAGATGGCATGATACACGTACCAGAGACGAGATGATCAAACCTACCCATGCTCAGAGAATGCAAATGTGAGCTGGGAATGCCTGCTACACCCAGCAGATCTGTAAGGGTTAGAGGGTGGCTGATGCCCAGCGCTGGGGAGGTGGTGGGGAGGCAGAACCCTCCAGAGCGCCCACCGTGGGGGCAGACCCAGAACACACCAGGCTGGAAAGGATGCACAGGACTCTGGGTCGGCGGCCCAGCAGTCAGGCTGGAGGAGGTGCACACGAGAGAAACTCTCCCTGCAGCCTCCCCAGCAGGGCTCACACCAGGGACCCGCGCAGCCCCGCCTGTGGGAGGGAGGCCGTGGGCCAGCCTGGCATCGCCGTCAGTGCTAGGTCAGAACATCGTGATGTGGAAAATGGACACAGCTCCTCGGCACAGGTGTGCCCACAGCAACGTGGAGACAGCTCGTAACAGCGGTGCGTGCCCCTCACACCTGTTAGGACGGCCACTGTCAGAAGGACAGGGGGTGACAGGTGTCAGCCAGCGTGTGGAGAAATCAGAAACTTGTGCACTGTTGGTGGGGATGGAAATTGGTCTAGGCTTCCCTGGTGGCTCACATGGTAAATAATCCACCTGCCAGTGCAGGAGACCAGGGTTTGATCCCTGATTTGGGAAGATCCCCTGGAGAGGAAAATGGCAACCCACTCCGGTATTCTTGCCTGGAGAACCCCGTGGACAGAGGAGCTGGCGGGCTACAGTTCATGGCATCACCAAGAGTCGGATGCAACCGAGTAAATGACACTTTCAGTTTAACAGACACTGTGGAGAAGAGTGTGGTAGTTTTTCCAAAAATTAAAAATGGAGCTACCACAGGATCCAGCCATCCCACCCGTGGGCAGGGCCCAGGGAGGACCCCACAGCCTTGCTTGGCCTGAGAAAGCCCCCAGGTGACAGGCTGCCCCTGGGCTGCTGTGTGCTGCTGGTGAGGGGAGGGCTGGGGTCTGGGGAAGGGCTGGCTTGTAGAACTTACTGATTCCCCACCACAGGTAACTTCAGGGACTTCGGTGTCTCCCCAGAGAATCAAGACCAACAGGGTGGCTATATGTACACACGAAGGCATGAATTATAAGGAACTGGCCCCCGTGACTATGGCTGCTCAGAAGGGCAGACCCCAGAGAAACAAGGGTGCAATTTCCAGTCTGAGTCCAAGTTCAAAGGCAGGAGAAGACCAATGTCCCAGCTCTGAGACAGTTAGGAAGAAAGAGTGTGTGCTCCCTTCCTCAGCCTTTTGTTCAAATCAGCGCCTCCCTCAACTGATTGGACCTGGCCCACCCACTTCAGGGCGAATGATGTTCCGGCCTCAGTCTGCTGATCCACATGCCAGTCTTGTCCAGAAACGCTCTCCCAGACAGACACTCATGTCTGACCCAATATTCGGGGCCCCCGTGGCCCAACTGAGCGGACACATAAACTCGACCCTCACACACACTGGACCACAGCGCTGGGAAGAACAGCGTCCAGCTGACCCTTGAGCTGGCGCCAAGCTGCCCAGGCACACGGCAGCCAGGCCCCATCCCTGTGCCCTCTGGCCCGGCTCCTGCTTCCCTCTAGGTTTCCCAGGCTCCGTGCATTCCTGAACAGACCTCTTGGTCCAGTGGGGTCTTTCTCACAGAGCCCGTCCAGCATCTCCGAACAATCCTGCCCTGTTTTATTGTTTGCAGTAAACAAGCTGGATTATGAAGAACAACGTCCTTCTTCCTGATTCTTGCCCCACACAACCCACCCAACCAGCCAGGCCTGTTCCTCACGACACTGGCCCTGAGAAGCTGGCCTCTGCCTCCCCGCAGGGCTGACAGGCCTGCAGCTGCCCCTCCTTCTGCGGGGCTTTTGAGGTCATGAGATTCCTTAAGAAAGCTAGTTTCGGGGGGGAGGGTAAATTAGGAGTTTAAGATTAACAGATACATACTACTATATATAAAATAGACAAATATTAGTAACAAGGACCTTCTGTAAAACAGAAGAAACTTAATAATTTCTAATAACCTATAATGGAAAAGAATCTGACAAAGAATATATATATATATATATATATAGTAGCCACGCGTTCCGGGAAACAAACTCACTCAGAAGGACAATGCAGATGGTGGAGTGCAGTTTATTACACCGGCGGCAGAGTCTCCTCTTAGCCGAGGACCCCGACCAGCATTTGTGAAAATCTTTTATATCCCATGTGTTCGTGTCTGAACCCACCACTCCAAATTCCTTGAGACTTACATAAACCAAGGAAAATACAATCCCAATAACCCCATCATTCACGTGCTATGTGCTCAAATAGTCGAACAACTAGCCAATAATCAATAAACCTGAGGTTACACTTCAATGGGTACAGAAAAATTTATGGCCTGTCTGGAGGAAGGGGTGATTAGTGTATGGTTTCTCTTAGGTGATGAGTAACCTAGATACGCTCTTCAAGGTTCCCCTGTCTGGAGGGGGTCTTATCCTTCAGTTGTTGTTTTCATAGGCACTAAACACAGAGTTCAGAGTCATTGGAAAGGTGGCCGAGCACAATCAGCATGAACAGGCCTAAGATGGAGTCCAGGCCCTATGAATTCCTTCTTCATGTATATGTAATATATATGCTGTGTATATATGGGCTGCCCTAGTGGCGCATTTGGCAAAGAATCTGCCTGCAATACAGGAGACCTAGGTTCCATCCCTGGGTTGGGAAGATCCCCTGGAGAAGGGAATGGCAATCCACTCCAGTATTCTTGCCTGGAGAGGCCCATGGACAGAGGAGCCTGGTGGGCTACAGTCCGTGGGGTTGCAAAGAGTCGGACACGACTGCGTGACTAACGCTTTTATTTTTCATGTACGTGTGTGTTTAACTGAATCATTTTGCTGCACAAACCGAAACTAAGACAACATTCCAAAGCAACCATACTTCGCTAAAAGAAAGGGAGAGCGAGAGAAAGAAAGAGAAACAAAGAAAGAAAGAAGGCCAGTTTCGTTCCACCCTCACTGAGCAGGTGTATTCAGCACCCAGCACTAGGGACACCTCTGAGCCAGACAATAAAAGCCAGTACTGAGGATTCAGAAGCGACCGAGATGCGGATACTCCCTCAGTCTAACAGGGGAGAGACCTCTGCCGGAGAAGGTGGAGGAATGCGGGGTGTGTGGTCCCCAGGAATGTCACCCAGCCTTGGAACATCAAGGCAGGCTGCCCAGAGGGACACCTGTCCCAAAAGAGTCCTGAGGACCCCATGGGGTTGGAATTGCCCAGGGTCAGTGGGAAGGGCATCTTCAGCAGAGGCAACACTGTCAGTAAAGACGGGATCACCTAGGGTGTGTGTGGTTCTCCTGGAATGCAGTGGGCAAGGCTGGAGGGCCGTGAGCCTCAGCGGGGCCCAGAGCTGGTGCCAGGCCACTGCCTGCCTCTGTTCCGGGAGGCCCAGGATTCATCCTGCAGACAGTGGAGGCCTCACGGTAAGTCTGGGGCATGGTCAGAAGCATGGGCTTCTCTCTTGACTTTAAAGGACCAGAAATCGCCTCCTTGTTCCCAAAGGACCACAGGTCTGGGTGGGGGGGAAATCCTGGAATTCCCTGGGGCCCACTGCCGCCCTGGCTGCCTTCTTGAAGATGCTCTCGGTTGCTGCCACGTCTTGTAGGGAAAGCTGACCTCGGGGGGCGATCAGCAGGTGCCTGGGGTCCAGAGGACACACAGCTCTTGGCACCCTCTGGGACAGAAGGTGCCACGGATTGTCCCAGCGGGGAGAGCGGCCCTACCCCCACCCAGCGCTGGATTCTGAAAGGCCCCAGGACGGTGTGGGGACAAAGGTGTGGTGTCTGGCTGCACCGCAGCCTCCTCCCGTCTCCCCAGCGAACAAAGAGCTGATTGAACACTCTGGCTTCCTGCTTCCCAAGCCCTCTCCTATTTATCTTCCTCAGGGTGCAATTGAATAGGGGAAAGGGAGGGCCCAGCGGGGGTAAAGCTGTGATTACTGGGTCTAAACTACAGAAATGTGCCCGGTGAGTAATCCTGAACGGGTCCCGCCAGGCACAGAGCCCAGACTCCAGGGCAGCCCTCGAGAGGGGGCCTCTGATCAGACCTTCAAGCTGCTTCAATTTTCTTGAGTGTTTTTGTGGCTGAAGCCCAGTGAACAATCATCTTTGCCAATTAATCTATCTCTGCCTTAAATCATATCAGAATCATTATTTCCTGTTGGGAGTCAGACTGAAGGTCAGGCCTCAAGGTCATCTCAAGGTCATTGCTGCGTTCAGATGAAGGGACGGCCAGTCTGCTTCCGGGGCTTCTCCTCTGCCCCCATGGGCCTGGGACCATCGCCTAAAGAGTCCTAGGTCGTTTTTACTGGGTCTGCTGGTTTCTGTAGGACTGGAGTCCATTGAAAATGTCTTTTCCATGGATGCTTTATTGAGTTCCTCCCCTGGTGGCAGAAGTCAGCACCCTACGCCTGAGACATGGAGCCATTCGGTCTCAGGACCTTATTTCCTGCTAAGCAAAGCTGGGAGGTAAAGGTCATCACCCCCCGGATTTTCAGAGCAGAGACAGGCACAGAGAGGTGAAGCCAAATGCCTAACATCACACAGCCGGCCAGTGGCTGCACTGGGTTCTCATTACTTTCCAACCTTATTGGTGAGGATAATGTACCATAAACTGCCCCAGCTTAATGTACAACTTGGTGGGTTTTGACAAATCTGCACACCAGGGTTTTCACCTCAGCACGACTGGCATTTGGGACTGGACTGTTCCTTATTGTGGGGGGAGGAGGGTCTGTCCTACACGTTACAGGATGGTTAGCAGTGTCCCTGGAGGCCTCTGTCTGGGAGACACCTGTCCCCAGATGTGACGACAGAACCGTTTCCAGACAGTGCCACACAAGGGGCCACCACGTCCCCACGTGAGGATCACGAGTGTGCTGTGCACACCCGTGAAACCAGCGCTGAAATCACAACTGTGCCCGCGGCCAGTGCCCCCTAAAGCCCCGTCCCCACCTTGTGGTCCCCTCTTCCCAGGTAGCCGCCACCCAGGCAACTGCCTGTCACCTGCTGCTATAGATTTTTCTAGTATTTTCTAGACTTTTGTATAAATGGAATCAGACAGGATGGATTTTTTTCTTTTGATTCTGAGCTTCATTATTTTCAAACTGCCTATAGCCTCACCCCTCTGTATTCCTGAGTTGTCTCCGAGGTGTGGAGAGACCATGCTTGGCTTACCCGTTCACCTGCTGGTGGATGTCTGGGTAGCTTCCAGCTTTCGGCTTTTACAAATTGAGCCGTGGTAAACATTTACGCACACGCCTTTGTATAGACACGTGCCTTTGTTTCTCCTGAGAAAGTGCCTTGGGTGGAGTGGCTGAGTCATACGGAGTGGGTGTGTTTATTTTCTTTTTTAAAATGCTATTTCATTATGGGTTTTTTTGGGGGGGAGTGGGTGCCGTGTCGGGTCTAAACTTTAGTGGTGGCATGTGGGACTTAGTTCCCTGACCAGGGTTTGAACTCGGGAAGCCTGCATGGGAACGTGGAGTCTTAGCCACTGGATCACCAGGGAAGTCCTCAGAGGGGTGTGTTTAAAGTTTCAAGAAGCTGCTACCCTGTTTCCAAGGCGGCCACAGCTCTGACTCCAAGCTCCTCATCTTCCGTCCCTTTGCTCCTCACTCATGAGTCTCCAGGAGAAGGCAGACCTGGTGGGTGGGATTCCTGCGGACCTGGAGACCCGCAGGGGATCATGGATCAAGAAGAGGAGACTGAAAAGCCTGGTGAAAGACACCACAGACACCCTCCACTCGATCGGCCAGTGCAGACCCCAATCGGAACCTGCCCCGAGCTGGACCCACGCCTTATTCCACAGGTCTTACCTCTACATCCTCGGTGGTGACATTGCCTCCCTGAGAGCCTGGGGCTTCCCCCGACCCCAAGGCAGGCCCTGTTCCTTGGGTGAATTAGCCATTTTCAATCACTTGAAACTCTTTTCAAATCGGGAAATACGCTCCACTGAAAACACACACGCCTGTCGTCGTGGGAACCTACTTCTCGCTTGTCAAGTTCACATGACCGTCTCACATATTGATCGTGTCTGATTCTACTTGACTTTTTCCCTTTGGTTGCTTCCATGAGCAATATATTTGGATCACAGAGATGAAGACATAGTAAACTTCCAGAGAACCTAATGTGTCAAGTTACTTTTCTTTCCATTCACATGGCATCATCTCTTAACTGCAAATTCCACTAAGTGGAAAAAATTTTTAAGCTACAAGGTAAGCCTGGAAGTGCTGGAGAACTGACCAGTCCTTATGAATTTTTTTCCTTTCTTTAAAATCCTTTACAAACGATTTCAAAATGGATCTAATGACACAATAGATAATCCTGCATTCTTGCATTAAATGAGATTTAATTTTTCAAAGATAAATATAAACCTTTCAACTCGGTAAACAGGTAAGGGTACAAAGAGTTTTCTTATTTCTAGAAATGTGGGGATTAACTTTTGATCCTTAATTTTAATGAGAAACAGATTAGTTCTGTGTAGGACATTAAGAATTAGTCCAGGGTATAATATTATTTTAAACCATAAGTTCTTTCACTCAGAGATTCTGGTGAAACTTTAGCTTTTTAGCTAGATGGTGAATCAGAGTCATTTGAAAATATGGCTACTATGGAAAATGTCTAGAATGACACCAAGAAATTATGATCTCTGATAAGTGAGACTGGGGGTCAGACCAGGGGAAAAACTGATTTTTTAAATTGTATATCCCTTTCATAATGCTTGGAATATTTTTTTTTACCATCTGTACAATAGATTTATAATTTAAAAAGAATGCAGAACATGAGTTCTGAGACATCACCTGTAATTTCCAATATTAACAGGCAAATATTGTTCATCTTTTAAAATTTATTTTCGCAGGTGACTTTTTATGCACTTAAGTAGGTATACATGCGTGTGAAGTTGTGAAAAAACACATAATAGCAAACGTTTTCAAACACCATGTTTCAAGCTACAGCAGATGGAAGATGTCTTTCTGTGTTAGCAAATCCATCTTGTTTAATGCTGATCTGGACGGTCAGTCTGTGATCCAGACAAGGGCTCAAGATCTTCTCCCATTCTAAGTGTATCAGCCAGTTTTTTGCCACAGAAACAAGCAGCCCTGAACTCTCCGTGGCTGTCTGCCCTGAAGTGTGTGTTTCTTATTCACTGGAGCATGGGGGGTGGCCTTGGCTCCTCCAGGCCTCCTGGGTTCTGCTGGGCTGGGTCCAGGCTGTGGGTCGGATGAGGCTCAGGTTAGCTCCCCTCATTCTGGCACTGAGGCTGCGGGAGCAGCACGTGTGGGGTCTGTTCTCCTGTAGACATCAAGAAGGTGGCAGGCCGGCGGGCACCCAGGCTGCACTTCTGCCGTCAGCCCCATCACCCACTGGACAAAGTAGAACAAATCAAGAGGGTGGGGAGGGGTGCTCCCCCTGCAGAGGAAGGGCAGGGTGGGTGGCAGTAGCTGTTCACGGAGCAAAAAGACAACCCAGCACACACATGGGAAGAAAGGAAAAGGAAGCTGGGGTTCGTTCCATATTGGTTTTTGGGCTTGAAAAGTGAGCATGTTAGTGAGTAGAATATAATTTGTGCTAATAATAATACCATCATGGATAGCTAAGAATAAGTCACCTTTTGAGCACTTATTATGAGCATTTTACTTGAATTATTCCAATTTTCACCCAACCAGATAAAATAGTCATCATTATTACTCCCATTTGAAAGATAAGAAAACTGAGGCTTAGAAGATTAATTTAGTTGTCCAAAGCCACGTTCCTGGTAGGTAACAAACGCAGCTCTGTTTGGCTCCAAGACAAGCTCTTCGACGCTATACATTCTGAGGCCACTGTTTGAGAAGCATGTGCATGCCTGTGAGTTTAATATTCTCTTTCTTACTGATACAGGAGGGGAGTATATTGCCTGCTCCCAGGGAGAGGAAATGACCCCCATCAGAAAAATCCACTGAGTGTTGGATGCCATGAATGAAGCCTCAGTGCCTAAGGTTGTTCCTGCATTTCTGTATAAGACATGGCCTCACCGTAAGTACCGCTGAGGCTGGTCTATGCTGTTCCCTGTTCTCCTGCCTTTCCTGAACACATCCCAGAGGACACGACATTTCCCAGCCCCCTTCAGGTGGGACACGGCGATGTGACCAACGTTCCTTAGTCGACAAGGAACACGCATCGGCAGACGCAGAGGCGGTGGGGGCTGGTGGGGACTCTCTCCCTTTAGAGGCACGTGAAGGACAGCTCTTCTGGAAAGCCACCCAGACCCACAGTGGCGATGGGGAAGCACCCTGTGATTGTGTGAAGCCAGCTGGGGTTGGGGCGTCTGTTATCACAGCATAACTCAGCCTGCGCCAGCTGATGCACGTCCCTCCTGGCTGCCCCCAGCACCACATTTCTCTCCTCTTTTGAAGGCTTGATCTCCGACCAGGTCATTTAAAAGAAATATTTCTTCATCTATTATGTCAATAAAAAAGATACGAGCCTACCCTGCCATCTTCTTTCTCTCTGATCTAAACCCAGCTCCCTGCTGGCAGCCCTGTGTCTGTCTGCACTGGTGCAGGATGGAGTCCCCACGGTAGAAAGCTCAGCAGGGGCCCCCACCCCACACTGGATCGCTGGACGGGGCGGGTAGCTGTCCCTGAAGCCTGTCTGGCCCCACAGGTGGGCCCCTTTGTGCAGCTAACAGGTCTCAGACTCCCATTTCTAGCCACGTCTTAGAATTGGGGTAATGATGCCCCCAGCTTTCAGGGGCCACCAGACTGTCTGTCAAGCCTCAGCAACCCAATGAGCCCCCAGCTTTCCTCGTGCAATGACCATCAGCACTTCTCCACAGTGTGCTGGGGGGGCTCTTTCACAGCCGTTTCAATAGTTATTAATCCCACAACCCAGGGAGACATGTCAAAAATAAAGCAACTAAGAGCTGAAATTAAATCTTTGGAAGCAAGTCAGGGTTCCACGTGGGACGGTATTTCAGCCCCATGTCGTGGCCAGTGGGTAGAACACAGCCTCTCCTTTGCCTTCGCACGACAGGACCCACCTCTCACCCCGGAGACGGCATCCACCCTCCATCTTCCCCTAGGGTTCAGCCTGGGGAATCTTAAGCCAGACAAAAGCCAGCTCCATCTCACTGCTTCAATTTTTTCCAACCGTGCCTTCCGCTTAATTTGCTATTTTTTCACAACGCACGTGGCAACAAAAACCCGTCACCTTGCAAGCTCTCATTATGGAATCAAAAATAAAACCGAATAAAAGAATTCAGGTATGGAGTCTATATTCAGTGGTTCTGAAAAGCAGAACCGTGGCAAATTCCACATTTGCCTTTGCGTCTTTTGTCCATCTTCACTTAGGTTCAAAGCTCCTCTTTCTTTCGCGTCTCTTTTGGCGGCAAAATGCAGTCCTCTCCCGGCCTGTGCTGCTCTTAATGTAAACTCTGCAGCTTTCACGCTAAAAGGCACTCAGGGAATCCGTGGGAAGGAGTTAAGTGGAAGACACTGGTTATAACTCTTTGTAATGTGCCTTCCGTAATTAAGTTATTACTGGACCAATTAACCTTCATGCCAGGGCCTATCTGTGAAAAGACTCGTGGAGGGAGCGCATTAATCATTCGTAATGAAGCAGGCTTGGGAGGACCTCTGGGTGGTCCAAGGGTCGGCTGAAACCCCTATTTGTTCTCGGAGAGTACGGCCCTCGGAGGGTTAGGAAGCCCATCTGCGTTCCTTGCTCACTCCTCCAGTCCACACGCGGAGGCCCCCTACAGAATCCAAACTGGGCCCATTTCACTTCTACCAGACCCCGTGCAGCGGTCAAGGGGGCTCCCCCAGAGACAGTCCAATGTGTTCCTGCAGGGGGATTGACCAGGCTCCAGAGGGATGTGCCCTGGTGCACCTCAGACCTCCAGGAGCCACCAGGGAGACTGTTTTAGTCCAGTGGATGAATGGGGACATGAACACTTTCCACCAGGGCGGGCACAGTCATGCGCTGTCTTTCAGACAGAATCCAGGTTGAAATGGGCCTGCGTGAGGTGGGCAGCCAGCTACACTCACTGCGGCCGAAAAGGAAGCACCCGGCATGATCGTCCAGCAGCCGTCGAGAAAGACCACGGCTCCCAGAACGTGAGACCGTGGCTTCCCGGGGCTGGGAGAACAGAGGGAACTGCAGTCAACATCCTGAGATAAACTGTAAAGGAAAAGAATATGAAAAGTAACATGTATGTGTATAACTGAATCACTCTGCTGTAAGCAGAAATTAACACAACACTGTCAATCAACCATTGCTGTTGTTCAGCCGCTGGGTGGGCAGACCCAGTTCTGCTTGGCAGAGACCTTGGCAAGAAGTGTAAGGGGAGATTTTACTACTGTTAAAAAAAGTCATTTACTTAAAACATTTTTTCTTTCATTTTTTGGAATTGAAAAAAAATTTCACTGAAATATAGTTGACTGCTAAAGCTGAAGCTCCAATCCTTTGGCCACCTGATGCTAAGAGCTGACTCATTGGCAAAGACCCTGATGCTGGGAAAGACTGAGGGCTGGAGGAGAAAGCGTGACAGAGGATGAGATGGTTGGATGGCATCACTGACTCACGGGCATGAGTTTCAGCAAACTCTGGGAGATAGTGATGGACAGAGAAGCCTGGCGTGCTGCAGTCCGTGGGGTTGCAAAGAGTCGGACATGACTGAGTGGCTGTATTGCTATAGAATAGGACCTTGCTGTTTATCCACCCTATATAAGGTAGTTTTTTGCATCTGCTAACCCCAACCTCCCACTCCTTCCCTTAATTTTAATTGAAATGTAATTTAGGTGTCTATTCATTTTACTATTGTTAGCAAGCCAAATCTGTGTTCTCAGAATTCTGAAACATGCTTCCCAGTCAGTCCTCAACGTCCCCATATGTTCCACCCTAGATTCTTGAGTTTGAAAGTGGACCCTGAAGACAATGCTGTAGGGATTGTTGACCCGATGTCAAGGACAGTTCTTTGTGCTGAACCCAAATTACAAGAGTGAGACAAAGCCTAATTGTACTTCCACCAGCCATCTCATCAGTGACTCGATGGCAGCCCTAGAGCTTCCTTCCACTTCTAGATCAAGTATCTTTAATTCTCTCCAATGGTCTTCATTACGACAGCAGCTAGCGTTGAAAGAGCTCTGTCTTTGTGGCAGGCTCTGTCTTTGTGGCAGGCTCTGTCTTAGCTGCCTCCTGTGCACAATTTCATTTACCCTCGTAAAATGCCGTGAAACACACACTAACACCTACCGTAGTCGACACAAGAGCTGTGGGGCTCAGCAAGCATAAGTGAGCCCCAACCCCAGCCCGACCCGCCCACCAGGCATCCCCTCTCTTAAAGGGGGCTTCTGTTCTCTGTCTCTGAGACTCCTGAAATGTACACTTCCACTGACCCTTCTTGTCAAATATGTAACAACCACACAATTTCACGTTGTCGATGGGTGTGGATGGGGTGGTTTGAGGTCCCCAAAGGTGCAGGTCACAATTAGCACCAGCTGCTACTGTCCACAATGCAAATCAGAGAAGTTCTGGAATCAAGGAAGTTTGTGTAGCCCACCTTCCTCCCCACCCAGCTTCTCCTCCCCAACTCCGCTGCACCCACGCCCCCCTCCCTGGCTCCTATTTCTCCTCCTTCCCCTTCTGTGACTCCTCCTCTCAAACTCAGGCCTCCCCCATGCTCAGAGATGCGCCTGGACCAGGGAGTTGGGGGATACATTCCGACAGGGCGAGATGGTTTCCACCTGAGAGGTACTTTGTATCTTTCTTGTCTGCCTTGACAAAAATCTGCTGCTCTATTACTCTATCATTTTGATTGCTGTTGTTGAATTGCTAAGTCTGCTAAGTCTGTCCGACTCTTTGCAACCCCGTGGACTGCAGCTCACCACTCGTTCATTATCTCCCCGAGTTTGCTCAAACTCATGTCCATTGAGTCAGTGATGCTATCTAACCATCTCATCCTCTGTCGCCCCCTTCTCCTCCTGCCTTCAATCTTTCCCAGCATCAGGGTCTTTGCCAATGAGTCAGTTCTTTGCATCAGGTGGCCAAAGTTTTGGAGCTACAGCTTTAGCATCAGTTCTTCCAATAAATATTTAAGGTTGATTTCCTTTAGGATTGACTGGTTTGATTATTTTAATAATTAACAATAATAACAACAATGCATCAATGTTAAAAAACAGTGTAACATAACATAACAAAGATAATAATGCAATAGTAATGATAATTACATGATCACTAATGCAAATCTCTGTTCGCAGCCCTGTGCAGCTCCACGTTTCCACCTCCCTGGGGAACATCGGGTCAATTCAGAACAGTGCAATGGGGTAAGGGCATGTATCTCCTTTCAGGCTCCCTCCAGCCTCCAAGCTTCCACCATTTCTCCATTCCCACACTGAAGGTCAAATTTTGGAAACTGAAAGTGTTGGTCACTCTATCATGTCCAGCTCTTTGCGATCCTGTGGACCGTAGCCCACTAGGCTCTTCTGTCCATGGGATTCTCCAGGCAAGAACACTGGAGTGGGTTGTCATTCCCTTCTCCAGGGGATCTTCCTGACCCAGGGGTCAAACCTGGGTGTCCTGCACTGCAGGCAGGTTCTCTCCTGTCTGGGCCATTATCACCCATGTTTTTGGAGGAATTTGACAATCTAAGAAATGAGGTCTCAGAGCCCACCACGGAGCAGTGTTCCCCAGAGGAGAGGCTCCCCTGGAGAGTGTGAGATGATTCTTGGGGTGCCCAGACTCCCTGGCTGCCCCTGACACCCAGTCACGAGCACTGCAGTGGCCCAGGCTTGTCTGGCACAGTAGGTTGCTGGGGTGGGGGCCTGCCCTGAGCGGGGGTGGTGTGGTTTCCAGTCCCCTGGGCAGCAGACCAGCAGGAGGAACTCAGACATCTCAGCTGGGACTCTGGGGCTCCCCTGACTCCAGCCTGTGAGCCCCGGACATGGGCCCCAATCGGAGGCCCCCGCACCCAGCCCCTCCCAAGTGGGTGAGATGGGGGTCGAGTAGCTGGCATCTTGTTTTCCTAAAACCCTGCAGATCCTACCCACATCATCTTGTGTGCACGCCGCAGTCCAGAGACAGAAAGTTCAATCCGTTAATAAAATGGTTCCGTATTCTGCTTCCTTTGTCCTAAGCATGGACCCTGGGAGAAATTAGAACATCCGGACCCTCCAATCCAGGCTGTCAGCGGAGACAGCATCCATCTCTTGCGCAGAAAGTCAAACAATTCACCGCTGACATTTTCTTTTGACTTTTATGTTACCTCTTCCCTCTAGAATTAATTTCTTTGACTCTGACCTGGGAAGGGCGGAGGGAGAAGGCTTTGTTACAAGCGGGAAATCTACCAAGTGACTCCAGTTACTGCCCAGCCGGTGGCGGCAGGCCAGATTCTTCGCTGAAGCCATCACTCACTTATCTGAAAGTGTTTTACTCTTTTAAATATGATTGCCTTCAGAGTACTGGATGCCTGGAAGTGATCTATCAGCTCTGCACACTTGTGAAACTTCAACTGTCATGGGGTTTGCTTTCTGGACACAAGAAACCCAATGGTGCAGTCAACAGGAACACTTCCTGGATGGCCCCACCCATCTGGAGCCCCTGAGCCAAGGTGGCCTGTGCTCTTTGTCGGGGCATGTCCCCTCTCCGTGATGGATCGGGATTTGGAGATGTTTATGGGTGTAGGGGAGCCCTGTAAGCTACAGCACCTCAAACGCTAGTCCCTCGTAACAGCTCCGTCACGCTTCTTAGAGACCCGGTGGTGGAGGAGGCCACCCGGAGGACGTGGCTGCTGGTGGACCATGAGCTAGTCCCAGGCAGCTGGCTGTCCCTCACCCATCTCCTGTCCCTGAATGTGTCCTCTGCCCACCTGGGCCCGCAGTGGGAGCCACATTCAAGGGTGCGGCCTTGAGAGACGAGAGTGGTGTTGAGACCACCGGCCAGTGCGCGTGACTGAGCCCTGAGCTCCATATAAACCTCAGGATTTGGCAGGTGGTCATGAAGACACGCGGGTTTCTCGTACGCGTCTGTATGTACGTTTCCTGCTAATGCCTCCTGCCTGTCTGGAGCGGCTGCCTCTTCCTTTCGTCTCTCCTGGCCCTCCGTGCAGGGGGCCAGAGTGTGAACCAACCCCTAGCCACAAACTCCAACCCCCAACCCCCGAAAACATGCCCTGGGGACAGGAAACGCCACGCACCCCCAGGATTTCTAGCCCAGGGAGGGACCTAGAGTCTGTTTGCCATCAAGTTTCTCTGAAGGGAGAGGCCTGAGAGCCAGGCTCTGGAGGAGATGGGGACAGAGGCTTAGGTCTCTGAGAACCTCACGAGGTGCCTAGAGCTGACCCAGGAGGTCTGGGAGCCTCCAGGAGTTACAGCAGGGGAGCAATCCCATCAAGCCTTGGGGGGTGGTGAGGTGCAGGGCTGGAGGAGGCTCAGAGCCAGCGCAGGTGACGGAGGTCAGGGTTCAGGCACCTGCTGAGCTGGGCAGGCACGCTGGATGCAGGGCAGGTGAAGGAGAATGTGAGGGACTTGGAGATGTGAGGGGCTGGGGTGGGAGACCAGGGCTCCCAGGGGCCTCCAGGTCCCCTGCCTGGAGCGCTAAATCTGCTACCAACATCCATTCAGTAGCATTTTCCATTTCTGTTGGGTAAATTCGTGTTGTTCAATCACTAAGTTGTGTCAGACACTTGTGACCCCATGGACTGCAGCACACCAGGCTTCCCTGTCCTTCACCGTCTCCCAGAGTTTCTCAAACTCATATCCATTGAGTCGGTGATGCCATCCAACCATCTCATCCTGTCATCCCCTTCTCCTCCTGTCTTCAATCTTTCCCAGCATAAGGGTATTTTCCAATGAGTCAGTTCATCGCATCAGGTGGCCTAGGTATTGGAGCTTCAGCTTCAGCATCAGTCCTTCCAATGAATATTCAGGACTAATTTCCTTTAGGAGTGACTGGTTTGAGCTCCTTGCTGTCCAAGGGACTCTTAAGACTTCTCCAGCACCACAGTTCGAAAACATCAGTTCTTGGTGTTCAGCCTTCTTTATGGTCCAACTCTCACATCCATACATGACCACTGGAAAAACCACAGCTTCGACTATATGGACCTGGATCGAATATATTAAGTATATGTTTAATTTCAGGAGGAGTTGCCCAACTATTGTCCAAAGAGCTTGTTTGCTTTTACGTAGCCATCAACAGTGTGTGAGAGTTCCAGCCGTCCCATGTCTTCAGCACTATTTTCTTTTTATTCATTGTAGTAGGTGTGTAGTTTCAGTCTGTCTTTCTGTAATGATTAATGAGATTGAGCATCTTTTCATGGGCTCACTTGCCCTCTGAGTATCCTCATCTTTTGCCCCTGTTTTCCTTAGGCAGCCTGTTTGATTATTCCTGAGACTTTCAAGCTCTTATTTCAAGTATTCCGGATCCAAAATCCTTTGGCACATCTGTGACTTTCAGGACTTTTCTCCCAGTCTATGTCTTACTTTTCATTCTCTTTATAGCATGTTTTTCAAAGAGCAAAATTTAAAAACTTTGATGAAGTCCAGTGTATCCATTTTCTTTTCTTTTATGGATCATGCTTTTGTTGTCATAAGTAAAAACCCTTTGCCTGCCTCAAGACAGAAGAGACTTTCTCCTAGCTTTTCCTCTAAAAGCTGTTTAGTTTTATCTTGTATATTGAGCCCCAATTCTGAGATCATTTTTATAAGGTGTGAAGTTCCCTTTCCCCCCAGATGGATGTTCAATTCTTTCAGCTCTATTTGTTGAGAAGACCTGTCCTTTTCTGTCATTTATCCATTTTTCAATTAGTGTTTTTAAAGATTTCTATTCCTTTCTAAACAGACATTTAGTCTGTGAAGAATCTGTGTTTACAGTATGTAGACAGGATGGGAAACATGGCTGTGTATGTTCATGCTTGTGTCTGACTCTTTGTGACCCCTGGACGGTAGCCCACCAGGCTCCTCTGTCCATGGAATTCTCCAGGCAAGAATGCTGGAGTGGGTTGTCATTTCCTTTTCGAGAGGATCTTCCCGACCCAGGGATGGAATCTGTGTCTCTTGCATCTCCTGCAATGGGAGGCAGATTCCTTACCACCAGTGCCACCTGGGAAGCCAGGAGATAAGGCTAAGTCCACCCAGTTAGTAAGCGTGGAGTTTGGTCTGGTTTAACAGTCTCTGTTCTTAATTTCCGGGAGAAATATCAATAACCTCAGATACGCAGATGACACCACCCTTATGGCAGAAAGTGAAGAGGAACTAAAAAGCCTCTTGATGAAAGTGATAGTGGAGGGTGAAAAAGTTAGCTTAAAGCTCAACATTCAGAAAACGAAGATCATTGCATCCGGTCCCATCACTTCATGGGAAATAGATGGGGAAACAGTGGAAACAGTGTCAGACTTTATCTTTTTGGGCTCCAAAATCACTGCAGATGGTGACTGCAGCCATGAAATTAAAAGATGCTTACTCCTTGGAAGGAAACTTATGACCAACCTAGGTAGCATATTGAAAAGCAGAGACATTACTTTGCCAACAAAGGTTCGTCTAGTCAAGGCTATGGTTTTTCCTGTGGTCATGTATGGATGTGAGAATTGGACTGTGAAGAAGGCTGAGCGCCGAAGAATTGATGCTTTTCATCTGTGGTGTTGGAGAAGACTCTTGAGAGTCCCTTGGACTGCAAGGAGATCCAGCCAGTCCATTCTGAAGGAGATCAGCCCTGGGATTTCTTTGGAAGGAATGATGCTGAAGCTGAAACTCCAGTACTTTGGCCACCTCATGCAAAGAGTTGACTCATTGGAAAAGACTCTGCTGCTGGGAGGGATTGGGGGCAGGAGGAGAAGGGGACGACAGAGGATGAGATGGCTGGATGGCATCACTGACTCGATGGACAAGAGTCTGAGTGAACTCTGGGAGTTGGTGATGGACAGGGAGGCCTGGAGTGCTGCAGTTCATGGGGTTGCAAAGAGTCGGACACGACTGAGTGACTGAACTGAACTGAACTGAACTGTTCTTAACCACAACCCTATACCTGTCCTTTATTTATTTTAGTTTTTTTTCATTCTCTTCAGACAATTTTTCGTTTTCCGCCCTCTGAGTCTCACAAAGTTCTCATTATATTTGTCTTGGTACTTATTTTTCCCTTTAGTTCTGTTGATTCCAAGAATGTCATTGGTTTCTATTTCCAACTGCCTATTGTTCATAAACAGAAAAGTTACTCGTTACCTATCGTCCCCTTACTAAACTCTTTCATGAGCTTTCAGTTTATTTCCTTAGATTTTCCATCTAGAAAATCATATCACCTCCCCAAATGGTAAGTTTCCCTCCCTTTTCAAATAGGCATATTTGTTATTGCATTTCCTTATCCCATCTCATTGGCTAGCACTCCTAGAGAAATACTAAGTGCTGGTAATGTTAGCAAGCTCTCGTACCTTATTCCTGAATCAAATGAAAATGATTCAGTTTTTAACACTGAACATCACCCTGGCTTTAGCTTGGTATTTAAAATAGGACAATATCAAAGCAGTCTCAAACAATTCATTTTTGTTGACTAAGAAGTTTGGTTTGATCAAACGTATCTCCTAATAGATTTCCTTAGAGTGAAACCTTCCAGCCGTATGGGAATAAACCTCACTTGGTTATAGTGTGTTGTTTCTCCAGAACCCTGCTGTATTCCACCTGTAGATAATTTTAAAAGGTTTTGCCTAAGTTGCCTGCTTGCTGAGCAAACCCCAAGAGCCTCTGAGCTGGTTATAAGGGGGACCTTCCGACAGGCTTCATTTCCCAGTAACAGCCTCCGGCAGCTCCTGCTATCATGCATGGAACCGGTTCCCTCCCTCCTTCAAGGGACCTTCCCTAGTCTCAGGTCATGCTGCCTCCAGGCTGATCTCAACTGTCCCTTTGGGCTTCACCTTCAGGGACACCTCACAGGATCACAGACAGCATTCACTTTATTTGGGGTTTCCCAGAAAGCTTTGTCTGGGAGGACTCAGATGAGAGATGCTGTATTTGAGAGTGGGTACCTGGAATCAGTAGTGAGGGGATCAAGATAGGGAGACACAGAAAAAGAAACCCCCAGATAAAGGAGTTTTGTTGTGGTCTCTGCCGTAAGCATGGGAGGCCCCAACAGCACCTCTTAGAGGCCTCAGCGTCCCCAGCAGGACTGGTCACTCTCCGGGGAACACAGAGACTCTCCATTTCCAACCTCCCAGGATGGTTCCTGGAAGGCTGAGCACTGCCCCCTCCAGCCCCGGGCAGTAACTCCTGCAAGCTTCAGGCTGCACTGGTGCCCGCAGGAGGCCCGGCAAATGTGCTACAGCAAAAAGCAAGAAGACGCGGGCCTGGAGGAAGGCCTTCGTCCCCTTGCCCGTGGCTCCCCCATCCTCCAGTCCAGCAGGAAAAGCTTCTGACCAGCCTCTCTCACCATCACAGGTCCCAAGGGGAGCAGCCAACTCCTC
Source organism: Bos javanicus (assembly GCF_032452875.1). Classification (NCBI taxonomy): domain Eukaryota; kingdom Metazoa; phylum Chordata; class Mammalia; order Artiodactyla; family Bovidae; genus Bos; species Bos javanicus. The sequence continues at coordinate 48,518,351 of NC_083896.1, read as the reverse complement.
CTGGGTGCCTGCCACGTGAGCAACCCCGACTCTCTGTTCAGACATCAGTCCCAGTAGGCTTTTCAAAACAAGTCCATGGAAAATAACTTTGTGGAAAATTAAAGGAGAGTAATGAAACTCCTAGTTGAAATACAGAGGGTTGCACGGGAGGCATGTCGGTTGCGAGTTAAGGGATGTGTAAGATCTGGGTGTGTTCTCATAGCATCAGGTTGTGGGACCCAGCCAGAAACTGTCATGAAATTACAAAGAAATGGACGAGTGGTCCAATATTTGATGTGGGGGGAACATGAGGGAAGTAGATCTCTTGTTATTGTGGAAAACACAGGGGAAAAAATTGTAGAAGAGTGGGAGTCTGGCAAGGATGGGGGAATGGGGAAAACTTGCTGGCTGGAGTGCCTGCCTTTACCTGGCTCTGACTTCGTCTTCTCTGATGAGAACCATAACTTCTTGCCCCCTAGTTTAAGCTGGAGAGCTCAGCTAGTTCCTTCTCACCTGGGCAGCCTAAGACCTCTTCTCTGAAGAAGGATGCTGGCCTGCAACATCCCAAAGCCAGGAACTTCTCCAAGCGAGGGACAGACCAGGCCTGCCGCTGAATGCATCTGGGTTAATCAAAGCCACAAAATATTTATAATGTTTTTCCCCGGACAGAGGAGCTGGGTGATTTCGCATCTCTTCACGGTACGATGCCCCAGTTTCTAGTTCTCTGTAAAGCAGTTACTCTTTCTGGGAAATCCTGGCCTGCCTCGTGCTCAGGGGCACAACATAGAAATACAGTGACTGATAGCCAGATGCTTCATGTTTTACAGGGAAAAAAGGAACGTTCAGAGGTGGAAAATGTCACGTCTTCCATTCACACGTCATCAGACGTGCTGGGGGTGGGGGTGGGGTCCAGGAAAAGGCAGCTTCCAGAAACAAAAACAGACAGTCCCAGAAGAAAAAGAATGACTTCCCTTTTCCTACCTGAGATGGAGCTCAGGCACTCTGAGACGTGACCACGCTGGGTCCACCAGGAAGAAGACCGCCTCCATCTAGGATGTCTAGGGGGCAAACTACTGGCAGCCCCGGCTCTCCAGGGCTGAGGGTGCCCCCTACGTGTTCTCGGGGCACTGATGAGTGAGGAAAGAGACCACTGCATGGGTTTTGGATCCCCAGTCTTCTCACAAGAGAAGCCTGGAAGGACGTTGTCTCATCGGTGCATGGCTGAACTGGATACTGAAATGGACACAGAGAAACTGGGACGGAAGCAGGGTACTGTCCTTAAAATGCCAAAAGATGCAGCTCGCACAGAGCTCTGTTGTCAAGCCACAAACAGATCAGAGGGACTGGAGGGGATGGCCGACAGGTGTCCAGTGGGGTGGACAGGTTGGTGGAGGCCTGGGCCCCCAGGGAAGTGGACAGGCTGGTGGAGGCCTGGGCCCCCAGGGAAGTGGACAGGCCGGTGGAGGCCTGGGCCCCCAGGGAAGTGGACAGGCCGGTGGAGGCCTGGGCCCCCCGGAAAGTGTTTCTTAAACACAGACAGGTTCTGGCATTGGCCCCCTCCGTGATAACAGCCACTTCCTCTGTCATCTGCAGGGTGGTTCTAGAAATCTGGGCAGGAATTTGATTGGGGGGAGTGATATGGTAGGGACTTGAGTTACAGTTGTAGGGCAAAATTGCCATTTAAAAATTTATTTTATGTTGAAGGGTTTCCCAGGTGGTGCTAGTGGTAAAGAACTCGCCTACCAGTCCAGGAGACTCAGGAGACACAGGTTTGATCCCTAGGTCTGGAAGATGCCTTTGAGTAGGAAATGGCGACCCACTCTAGTATTTTGGCCTGGGAAATCCCGCTGGCAGAGGAGCTTGGTGGGCTGCAGTCCATGGGGCCTGCAGAGAGTCAACACGACTGAGCAACCAAGCGCCCAGAGCTGATTAAGCTGTGCTAGTTGCAGGGGTACATGAAAATGATACGGTCCTACGTATACATGGATCCACTCTTTTTCAAATTCTTTCTGCATAGAATTATTACAGAATACTTAGCAGAGTTCCCTGTGCTACACAGTAGGTCCTTGTTGGTTATCTATTTTAAATACAGCGGTAGCAAAAGAGACACTGATGTATAGAACAGTCTTATGGACTCTGTGGGAGAGGGAGAGGGTGGGAAGATTTGGGAGAGTGGCATTGAAACATGTAAAATATCATGTAGGAAACAAGTTGCCAGTCCAGGTTCGATGCATGATGCTGGATGCTTGGGGCTGGTGCACTGGGACGGCCCAGAGGGAGGGTATCGGGAGGGAGGAGGGAGGAGGGTTCGGGATGGGGAACACATGTATACCTGTGGCGGATTCATTTTGATATTTGGCAAAACTAATACAATTATGTAAAGTTTAAAAATAAAATAAAATTAGAAAAAAAATTTGATTATAGACACACACACACACACAAATAAATAAATACAGTGGTGGCAAACATCAGTAACGTGTTTTATTTGGGATGGCGGGGGATGGGTGGAAGAGAGCCCTCTCCCCACCCCCTCACTCCCTGTAACTTCCCAGAAGACCCACCACAGAGGAACCCAGAGAACAGGAGAAGGTTCTGCCGACCAACTGCCCCCCACCCCACGACAATCCCCTGCTTCCAGGCAGAAGACACTCCACTGGCAGGATCCTGCCAGGCCTTCATTCTTCCGGTTTGAAGGAGTATTATTATTGGATTGATTGCCTCCTTTATTCATTCAGCAAATATTTTATTAGATCTCATGCTTAAGGGAGCAGAGGAGAGAAAGGAGTTTGCATCCGTCAGCTGCCCTAAAGGACTTCCAGTATTTTACCCCCATGTGTCCTGAACTTATCAGGCCCTAAACACAACTTTTTTTTTAATCTAAGTGCTTTTAAAGACTTCTTTGAAATGTGGGACAATTACGCAAGCAGGAAAAAAAAAGATATCTAGAGCAAATATTTAACTTTGCCTTTGGTATGTTGAAGTCACTGGCCCATGCAGATCTCTCAGGCATGTCCTATAAAATTGACTTAAAAAATATATATATTTATACACACACGTATATATTCTTCATTGGGAGACGTGGATTGAGGTTTTGTATAGGGGAAGGCTTGCTGAACGTCACAGCCCGGACGGACCCTGGTGTTTGCCAACCACCCACCCCCTCTCCCCACAAACGTCCACACTTTGGCGGGCGGAAATGCTTTCCCTTGGCAGAATACTGGCAATCTCAGGACTCAGAAACCTCCCTAGCGTCCTCAGAGACAGGTGGAGTGACCAGTGAATTATCAGGGTCTTGAGAAAAGTTTTGAGCCGGTGGCTCGGACCCCCAGGTTGGGAGGAGTAAAGCCACCTTCCCAGCTCGGAGCCGGGAGCTGGGGGGCAGGGGCTTAGGACATCCGTCTTGGGGTTTTGGCAAACCTAGCGCTGCCGGGGTCCTGGATAATAACAGGATTCCCCAGAGGGTGCCTGCTGTGAGCCGCGGGCTTTAATTCCCCTACCCGGGATGGCTGGGAGGGCCGCGGGCCGAGACGCGGGTCGGCCCGCCCAGCACGGAGGCGCCCATCCAGGCGGACGGCGGCGCGCTGCCCAGGCACAAAGTTTGCATCTGCCCCGCAAACCCTCGGAGGTGCGAGCGGCTCTGCATTTCCGAGCCCTGTAAACAGAAAACGCTCCCGGGCCGGAGCCGGCCGCGCAGAAGGAACCGGGCTTTACAAAATCCTGGGACGTTCAGGTCCGCTGGGTTTCACCGGTTGGGGGGGCGGCGAGCCACGCAGCCCGGGGCGGGGCGGGGCGGCGGGCGGAGGCGGCCCCGGGCGCCCGCCGGCCCCGGGTTGCTACAACAGACCCCGCACGCCGCGGCCGAGTCGCCACCGCGGGCTGCAGCTGGACAGGGCCAGGTGGGGCGGGGTCGACCGGCCTCCGCGGGGCGGGAGGAGACCCCGGGCGAGGGGCGCACGTGAGTCCCGGGCCGCGCGCGTCCTTTGGCGCCAAGGGGACCCCTCCCCCACCCTGGCTGGCCCCGACCGCTCGCGGCCGGCCGGGGGAAGGGCTGTCCGGCCGCCCCTGCCCGGAGCCCCCAGCCCGGCCGCCGCGCGGGGCGGGGCCGCGGCGTCCCCCCACCCCCTCACCACCCGGACACCTGAGCAGCGGCGGCGGCGGCGGCCGCGGCGGCTCCCGCGCTCCGGCCAGCCTGGGCTCGGCGTAGCTCCGGAGCCCGCGGCCGAGCCCAGAGAGCGCAGACGCCCGCCCTTCCCTGGGGGCTCCGACCCGCCCGGACTCCCGAAGCCGCGCCCCGAGCCAGGTGAGGCGGAGGCGGCGGGGGGTGGGGTGGGGGCATCGCGGGGCGCTGCGGTTGCAGGGTGGGGGTGGCGGGGGGCACCGTGTGTGGCCGGGAAGGACAGTGGCTGGTCCCTCAGGAGCCCGGCCGTGCGGATCAGCTGCCCTGTGGGTGCTTCTGGCGTCCAGGAGCACCAACCACTGGGTAAGCGCGGTCCTGACTCACAGAGGCTGAGGGTGGGGGGTTGGGAAAGGGTCCTTCGAGTCCTGGTGGGACTCACTTCTCTATAGAGACATCCCCACCCAGCCGCCCCCACTGTTTCGTTCGGGACTAGGGGTCGATTTAAACTGCTTTAGAAGCGGCGTGGGGCAGAGCGCAGGAGCACCCTCTTCGTCCCCCGCGCCCATGAACCCCCTTCACCTCTAGCGCCTCCCCTTGGGGCTCCGCAGATGGACCTACCTCCGCCTCTTGCCCGGGGTCTCCTTGCCCTAGGTCGCCGCCCACTGGCGCGGGTATCTGGGCCCGCATGCCTGGCGGTGGAACTGGCACGGGGCCGCCAGAGGGCGCGCGGGGGGCGGGGACCCGTGCCGCGGTCGCAAGGTCCCCGGAGACCCTGCCTCGGCTACCCCGGCCCCGCACCGGCTCCCAGAGCCCCGATCCAGGTGCGCGCGGCTGGAGCAGCGGGCTCGGCGAGGCCGGGGCCGGCGCATCTGGCGCAGGCCCGGGAGTCGTGGATGGACCCTCGGGTCCCCGGGGTCGAGCAGAGCCCCCGCCAGATGCCCGGCCTCTGCCCGCCGCGCGCCCCAGCCGGGTTGGGGGGCCCGACTGAGGCAGGTGAGTGGCCCCCCTTGCTCCGCCGCCGCCGCCCGTGAATTATGCAGGAGGCTGGCACCGGCGCGCTCGAGTTGCTCAAGTTTCCCTGGCAACTTTCGCCCGGGCATCCCTCCCCGGCTGCCGGGCAGCTCCGCCCGCGCAGCGCCGTGGCCTTGGCGCCTCCGCAAGGTGTCCGGGCCGCGGGGGGCGCCTGGAGATCGCTACCGCGCACTCGCCGCCTGAGCTGGGGCCGCTGGATTTTGCGAGCAGGTATGATTCGGGTGGAGGGCCTCGCCGCCTCTGATCGGAGGGTGGGGGGCCGAGGTGGACCTGGCTCCGTGTTCGGAAGGTGCCGGGGACAGGGTGGACCTCGCCGCTGGAATTCGGAGGGTGCTGGACCGCGGCGCGCCTCCTCCCGCGCGTAGGTGCGCCCACACGGCACGGGATGGGAGGGTGGGCGCGTTGGCGAGGTCAGTGTTTCCGTGGGGCTGGGGGTGTCCGAAGGGGGCGAGGCCGCTGCTGGTGACAGTGGGCTTTCCAGGCGGAGCTTTTAAAGCGACCCTGGGCGGCTGGATCTGAGAAGTCGCTTGGGCCCCCGGATGGGAGCTCAGCCCGGGGTACCTGGGGGCCCCGGTGGGCAGCGGCTATGGGCATGGTCCCAGGGATCCTCAGAGATTTCCCGAAAATAAAGCGGTTCCCGTGTGGAAGTTCGAGGTAGTAAATTGGATAGTTTCATGACCTCTTTTTGTTTGAAACTCAAGTTCCAACGTTAATGAGGTCAATCCGCTAATTAAATTAAGCTCCAAGAAGCAGGGAGGTAATTTCGGAAGTCGTCCGCGGAGGGATGGCGGCTCGGTCTCTGCCTGGGACTTGCCCTCGGCTCGGCCAGCTCGGCCTACCCGGCCGCAGGGAGAGCCCGTGGGTGCTGGGTCCGGGCTCCATGCCAGTGTCCTGGTGGCCGCGGTCAGGAATCCTTGGTGACCACCTGTTCCGTGCCTGGGGGCTTCGGGATGTCCTGAAGAGCCCCCGGAAGTGGCTGCTTTTGGAGACCTGAGTTTTCAAACCACTTGTCCGCGATAACAAGGGTGCTATTTGATAAAAAGGTTGAACGTCTGTGTGCCTGGAACTTTGTACCCACTGAGGGCTAAATCGTGTCTGACTCTGTGACCCCATGGCCTGCAGCACACCAGGCTTCTCTGTCCTCCACTGTCTTCTGGGGGTGTGTGTGTGTGTGTTGCTCAGTCGTGTCTGACTCTTTGCAACCCCATGGCTATAGCCGGCCAGGATCCTCTGTCCATGGGGATTCTCCAGGCAAGAATACTATCTTCTGGAGTTTGCTCAAATTCCTGTCCCATTGAGTCGGTGATGTTATCTAACCATCTCATCCTCTGCCGCTGCCTTGCCCTAAGGGGGATTTATAAGTGGTAGCACGGACCTTTGCCCAGGAAGTCACAGAATCCTTAAGGAGGCCAGAGGACGACCCTGTCTTAATAGGAATTAGGCCGCTTTGCAAGTGGCTGGATGTAAAACTCCTGGTGCGCAGTCTTCTCCTGGAAGCCAGTTCCATTATTGTGCTGGGGAATTTCTGCTTTTCCAAGAAGAAAAAATTGAGTGGAAAGCTGGTGCTTCTTTGGGCTCCTTTGGAAGAGGCTGTAATTCTTCTGGAATCAAAAGGAGTCCTTGACGAATAAAGTGATTTTGCCTATAAAGGTGCTTCCCTGTGGGCAATGTTGACAGCACTTGGCCGCTCCCAACGAAGTGGATCCCTTTGGGGGGTGGGGGAGGGGAGGGAATCTTTCTGCCTCCTGGCTCCCAGCACAATTGCTTTAGAAAGCCCTATTCATATGCAGGTGTGTTTCCCTGTGGTTTTCCCTCTTTAGTTTTTCTGAAGTGCTTGGGGCTGTGAGGACAGCCCCCTTACTGGCATCTAGGGGTCACCTCGGGCAGGCGATTTGGTCCAGGCCTCTGGGGGACCCCTATGTAGGAGAAGCCCTGGACCATGGGGTCAGGTGTGAGGCATGCCACCAGGAGGAGGAGGAAGGCATTCCAAGATAGCGCTGCATTTTGTATTTCATCAGTGATGAAAAAGAGAGAAGAAAAAGCTTGAAATAAGAGAAAGGTGCGGGGAGTTAACCAATGTGCAGGAAAACAGTAGTCACACTGATTTTTATAGGAAAATAATTCTTTGTCTTACGCCCTCTATTTCCAGATGGTAGAGTCCTGGTGTCCTTGTCACCTCGGGTGAGTGCAGGAGGCTTTTCCAAAGTGGGGCTCAGTTTGGGAGGTGCTGAGGGAATTGTGGGGTGCCTTCACTGTGGATCTCAGGTCCTGGTTGCTGAACTCAGTTCCCCAGGCTTCCAGCTTCTGCCTGGTAAACCCGAGGCCCAGCTTGGCAACATGCTTGCAGACCTGGGCTCGGTAGTTGCTCCTGGAGTCAGGGGTGGGGGAGTGTGTGGCTGGAGAAGCTTGGAGAAAAACGTACAAGCACAGACTCCCTGCGCCTCACGCTGTCCCAAGCCCCAGGGAGGGAACATTTAGGATCTTCCAAGTCACCCCCGGGGCCATTTTATTGAATCCTCTGCATTGTGGGTAAGACTAGATTGAGGAGGAAAACACCCCAAACAAAGGCCTGATCGTTTTTGTCTTGGAAGCCCCCTCATCCTCACCTGGGACTGACTGGGTGAAGGGCTCAGAGTCAGGCCCGGGGACCCTTGTGATCTGGCCTTGACCTGCCCACCCGAATAAAGGACTGGGCATTCATTCACAGGTGATCTAGGTTATACTGGATTTTCTCTGTGTCTTGCAAACATGAGCCCATCAAATAGTCATCTGGGGCCCAGAGCTGGGGGCAGGGGGCCGCCCCGGAGGTTCCAGGCTGGAGGGGAGATGTGAGGGGTGACAGTTAGTGCTGGTAGCACAGGAGCTGTGATGCAGGTGGCCGTCGGGTGCTATAGGGCACCGAGAGCGTCCCCAGCCCAATCTGGGAAAGGAAGAAATCGCAGAAAACCTGGCTGAGGCCTGGGGTGTCAGATCATGGCTGTGATGCCCTGGGAGCTATCAGGAATGCTCTGGTTCTCACTCTGGCCACTCTAAGTTTCTCCCCTTCTGCCCAGCATGGCGCTGTACCTTGCTGTAGATGACCTCATCCAAGTTTCCTGAAACTCCAGGAAGAGAAGGACTTCCTGGTGGTCCAGTGGATAAGACTCCGCTCTGCATTGAAGGGGATGCCGGTTCAGTCCCTGGTCAGTCCCTGGTCGGGGAGCTAAGATCCCGCGTGCCTCGGGGCCAAAAATCTGAAACATAAAGCAGAAACAGTGTTGTTGTCGTTGTTCAGTGGCTCAGTCCTGTCCCACCCCGTGGACCGCAGCCCGCCAGGCTTCCCTGCCCTGCACTGTCTCCCAGAGTCTGCTCAAACTCGTGTCCCTCGAGATGGCCATCCAACCATCTCATCCTCTGTCGCCCCTTCTCCTCTTGCCCTCAATCTTACCCAGCCTCAGGGTCTTTTCCAGTGAGCTGGCTCTTCCCATCAGGTGGCCTAAGTATTACAACTTCCGCTTCAACATTGTAACCAATTCAATACAGTTTTTTAAAAAAATGGTCCACGTCAAACAAAACAAAGCAAAACGAAACGTCCATAAAGAGATTGGTGCAATCGGTTATTCCCATTTTACGGATCAGGAGCCTGAAGCCCAGAGGACTGAAGCCTCTTGCCCCAGACCACACAGCAAGGGAATATGGGAGCTGGGGTCGCACCAGGCAGCCTGGAAGAGCCCAGCCCTGAGCCCCCACACCGCACACGTCACCCAGTGGGAAGACTCATCCCGTTAGAAGTTTATTTCTCTTGTTACTATGGTGTGAGAAAAACTGTAGCCAGCAAGTGAAAACCAGAGTTTCTGATCACACTTCCTGATGTGATAGACCTTTTTTTTTCTTTGAAAGCAGATACAAGAAATGCTTTGAAAGGGCTCAAAATGTTACTGTCACTGGCTCCCGTGGTTATTCTCAAGTGGGTCTCTGGTGGCAAGGATACATCCAGCACAGGCCTGGCCACCACTGAACAGGCTTCCAGTCTTGATGGAAGGGGAAGGGGAGCCCGCGTCCCCACCGGGCAGGCCTGAGCCGGCCTGGGGCTCGGGGCCAGTGCACTGGGTCAGAGCTGACGGATGTGCCCCGGGATGGGCCAGCTGAGGCTCCTGTCACCTTCTGGGGGGGTCGGTAGAGGCAGAAGCCAGTGCAGGGAGGGGCGGGACAGGGCTTGAAAACGGTCCTGGGGAGGTTTCCGGAGTGCTTCCTTTGACTCTCGGGACTGAATGAAGCCACGGGCTCCAGAGGTCAAAGCTGCCGAGTGCCTCCGTTCCTTCCTTCCTCTCCTTCCCACCTCTCTCTACACCTTTGTACCATCCATCCTTCCTTCCCCCTCCCTCCCACTTTCTTTCCTTCTTTCTTGTCTTTTTTCTTAGGTATATAGTCATCTTTATTTTTTTTATTTTTTTTTTATAGTCATCTTTATTATGATTCATGAGCCCGTTAGAAACCGACACACACAAATCCCTTCATTAAGCCATCGAGATTCTGCTTTCCACTCATTGAGAATCCACGATTTCCTTGAGAATGCAGCGGGGCTGGAGGAAAGGCCAACATCCGAGTGTCCCTATGACACTCCTCCTCTGTCCCTGCCTCGTCGGGGGCCTGAAGGGGTCTCAGGGCATCCCAGGTCGCCACGCTACGATGTCGTCACACACCTGCCCACACTCAGGTGTCTCCTGGCATTCCTTACACGTCAGTGGGCACCTGGTCACAGAACACTCTGTTTCTCTGCTGTCTCTTGCTGGGCAGGTCCAGGGTTATATGTTGTACCCAAACTTAACGCTGTTGGATTGTCCAGATTTATCTTCCAGAAAGAGTGTGTTACTCACTTTGGCCAGCTCTCCCTGCAAATAAAGCATGCCAGAGCATTGCGTGTTTTTGTTTTTGAAGAGTTTTTGATGTGGACTATTTTTAAAGTCTTTATTGACTGTGATGCTCTTTTACGTGTGTTGGTGTTTTGGCCAAGAGGCATGTAGGGTCTTAGCCTCCCGACCAGAGGTCTAACTCGCACCCGCTGTGCTGGAGGGTGGACTCTTTGCCACTGGGCCGCCAGGAAAGTGCCCCCACTGCGTTTTCAAGTCAGCTTCTAAAGTTGTGCTTCGTAGGTTTAAATATTTGCCCAGGATGTAGAGCTTGGTCTGGGGAGTGAACACTGACATTTGGAAAGGAACTGTTCCTGACTTTAACCGTATCTACTGCAGCCTAAAGTGTGACTTGATACCCACCTTTTCTTGACAGGTAACTGAGGGCCTATAGGGGATGCTCTTTGCTCCTCTCCTTTCCTGGATTTATACCCCCTGCTTCCCGAGGCGTTTTACCCTGATGTCGTAGACTTTTATCTTTGTTGTTCAGTCGCTAACTTGTGTCCAACTCTCTGCAACCCCATGGACTCAGCATGCCAGGCTTCCCTGTCCTCTATTCCCCAGAGTTTGCTCAGATTCATGTCCATTGAGTAAAGGATGTTATCTGACTGTCTCATCCTATGCAACCCTCTTCTCCTTTTGCCTTCAATCTTTCCCAGCATCAGGATTTTTTCCAGTGAGTCGGCTCTTTGCATCAGGTGGCCAAAGTATTGGAGCTTCAGCTTCAGCATCCATCCTTCCAATGAATATTCAAGGTTGACTTCCTTTAAGACTGACAGGTTTGATCTTCCTATTGTCCTAGGGACTCCCAAGAGTCCTCTCCAGCTTATGGGTCTTCATGCTTGTCGGTTTCTTATTAACTGATCAAGCATAGTTCTCTGCAAGGAAAATATCCATACATTGACTTTAAAATTCTCCTGTGACCTCAAGCTGCTAGGTATTAAAGAAAAAAATCCCTTTTGGATTGAGAAAGCCCTGCGATCAAGCAGTGTAAGTACATTACAGATTTTTAGAAATGGAAAATATTGCTGGAAATGCCTCTCTTAGCGATCAGGAGGTGGGTGTTTCAGGTGTTTGAATTAAAGCCTTTGTTTGGGGTTCGGGAGTCTGCTCCCCGCAAGATTCAGAGAGGGCTGGAAGGCTTTTGGTAGGTAAAAGATGGGAGGGGCTGCTGGGGAAAGGGATGTGTCCCAGGCCCTTCTGTGACAGAGTGATTTCGGGGAAGACTGATTCTCTTTAGACTGGGCCCCTTGAAAAGGGTTTTACTTTGCAGCCCCCGCAGGGGAGGAGAAGGGGGTGGGTAAGATTCAGCCCAGACCTCTGGGTTCTGGCAGGTGGTTCCCTGCTGTGGATGGGATGTCTTGCCCCAACTGCTCACTCAGGGCTCCTTCCAGGGCTGCGCAGGAGAGAGAGAGGCAGGGCCTGTTGTCCTGGCCGGGCGGGGAGCGGCTCCCCCCGGGACCCTTCCCGGGGCTCTCGGGCCTGTGGCGTGGCTTGGGCCTGGCGAAGGGGAGGACGGAGCCGCGGGACCATGGCTCTCCAGATTGAGTCCCGGGAGGGGCCCAGGTAGAGGGTCACACCTGCTGGGGCCTGGCTTGAAGGAGGGAAATGAGCCCTGGAACCTTCCTGGAAATTCTGGGCCCCCTGCCCTGTGGAGGAGGCAGGCTGGGTGAGTGGTGAAGGGGTGCTTCTGCCCGCTTGACCGTGCCCCTCAAAGCCCAGGGCACAGCGGCTCGTTTCTCAGGATTTTCTTGATCCCCGCCCCCATCACCCTGGACAGGGGTCTGGCAAACACTGGTGTTGGCCTGTGCTGCATGGGGGACCCGTCACCAGGCAGGCAGTTCCCCAGGAAAGGACCAGGTCTTGCTTCTCTGTTGCCCAGGGATGGGAGGGCACTGGTTCAGAGTAGCCCTTGTCACATGGCTGGATGGCATCAGTGGGTCCAGACTTCCCCTCCCACGCGGATGTCCAGCGCCCAGGCAGGCCACTGGCCCGCTCTTTCTTGGCCTCACCCTGAGGGTTCAGACCCGGGGACAGTCTGGCCGCTCCCTGCCACCGCCTCCAGGATGCCGGGTCATGGCAGGTGGCACGTGGATTTACCTCCGCCTGGATGACTGCCGGGGTGTTCACAAAGCTGGCGCCCGGGGAAGGGGGGTGGGGCAAACCTTCAGCTGTGGTTAAATGGTTTTGTTGTTGAACGCGGAGTCCAGGTGAAGCTGGGGGTGGAATTCCTGAAGACGGCTGTGGCGAGCCTGGTGTGTGTGGTTAATGATTCTCCAGACATGGGGTGGTAATTGGCACGCTCTGGGTTTCCAAGGGTTTCAAGGCTTCTTGGCTTTCCTGCAGGGAAATGGTCCAGAACTGCGTGGGGGCCGCCTGTGTGGGTGTGTCCTGATCCTTCGGGGTCCTTCTGGGCGTGTCCCGGGCCGGTGAGTGACGGCAGGGGTGTCTGGATTCTGCGGTCTCTCCATCAGCCTGTTTCTGGTGAGGGTCTTTGGGTTGAGGGGGGTGGACACCCACTCAGACCAGGCTCAGGGGCGTATTAGGGGATCCAGGCAGTCACTGCCACTGCCGGGCCAGACGGGCTCCCAGAGTCATCTTTCCCTCCGTCTCTCTTTCTCGTGGCCCATCTTGATGACTTTACGTCCTGAAAATCAGGGATATATGTGTACCTGTGGCCGATTCACGTTGAGGTTTGACAGCAAACAACAAAATTCTGTAAAGCAATTATCCTTCAATAAAAAATAAAAAAAAAATCAGGGTGACAGCGAGCGTGTGGGCCCACAGGCTTCACCGTGTGGACGCTCCCCGTCTGTGATGCAGTCCCGAGAGGGGGCACTTGTGTCCTCATGCACATTCTCCGGGGGAGTAAACCAAGGCGGAGGGAGCCAGCCTGGCTGCCAGGACCTGCGCCAGGCAGCCGTCCACCCCACGGTGCAGAATTAGGGACCCTCCCTTCCCTCCACTCTACGCATGGACATCACCACATGGTCAGTACCAAAGTCAGATTGATTATATTCTTTGTAGCCGGAAATGGAGAAGCTGTATACAGTCAGCAAAAACAAGACCTGGAGCTGACTATGGCTCATATCGTCAGCTCTTTATTGCAAAATTCAGGCTCAAAATGAAGAAAATAAAGAAAACCCCTAGGCCATTCAGCTATGACCTGAATCAAATCCCTTATGATCGTACAGTGCAGGTGATGGATAGATTCAAGGGACTAGATCTGGTGGACAGAGTGCCTGAACAGCTGTGGATAGAGGTTTGTGACATTGTACAGGAGGTGGTGACCAAAACCATCCCCAAGAAAAAGAAATGCAAGAATGCAAAGTGGTTGTCTGAGGAGGCCTTCAAATAGCTAAGAAAAGAAGCGCAGTGAAAAAGCAAAGGAGAAAGGGAAAGATACACCCAAGTGAATGCAGAGTTCCAGAGAATAGCAAGGAGCGATAAGAAAGCCTTCTTAAGTGACCAGTGCAAAGAAATAGAGGAAAACGATAGAATGGGGAAGACTAGAGATTTCTTTAAGAAAACTGGAGATACCAAGGGAACATTTCATGCAAAGATGGGCACAATAAAGGACAGAAATGGTATGGACCTAACAGAAGCAGAAGATATTAAGAAGAGGTGGCAAGAATACACAGAAGAGCTATACAAAAAAGCTCTTAATGACCCAGATAACCATAAAAGTGTGATCACTCACCTAGAGGGAGACATCCTGGAATGTGAAGTCACTCGGGCCTTAGGAAGCATCACTACAAACAAAAGGCTAGTGGAGGTGATGGAATTCCAGCTGAGCTATTTCTAATCTTAAAAACTGATGCTGTGAAAGTGCTGCACTCATTATACCAGCGAATTTGGAAAACTCAGCAGTGGCCACAGGATTGTGAAAGGTTGTTGTTGAATCACGCGAATACACCGGGATTCTTGGCCCCCGGAGGAGAAGAATTCAATCCGGGGCCAGAGACGAGGCTTGATCGCTCAGAGCTTTTGTGTAATAAAGTTTTATTAAAGTATAAAGGAGATAGAAAAAGCTTCTGACATAGGCATCAGAAGGGGGCAGAAAGAGTACCCCCTTGCTAGTGTTAACAATGAAGTTATATAATCCAAAGAACATCTGGAGGTTGTAAAGACCTCATCAGACTTACTCCCATAATTTACATTTTAAGATAACACTGTCCTCAGGCAAGATACATCCTTGTAAAGACCAGGTCTACTCCCATAATTAACATTTTAAGATAACAGAAGGTTGAATCCAAAGACACTCCTTAGGCAAGATACATTATTGTTATATAATCCTAAGGAATGTGGAGAAAGAAAAAAAGTTTGTCCTTTCTTCCTCCTTGAGAATTTCAGACCTCTCTCTCCTTGGGGACCCCTAGACTCCCTATCAACCTCCCTAGGAACTGACTCTCTCAATTGGAAAAGGTCAGTTTTCATTCCAGTCCCAAAGAAAGGCAATGCCAAAGAATGCTCAAACTACCGCACAGTTGCACTCATCTCACACGATAGTAAAGTGATGCTCAAAATCTTACAGTCGAGGCTTCAACACCATGTGAACCGAAAACTTCCAGATGTACAAGCTGGATTTAGAAAAGACAGAGGAACCAGAGATCAAATTGCCAACATATGCTGAACCATAGAAAAAGCAAGGGAATTCCAAAAAAAAATCTACTTCTGCTTCATTGACTATGTTAAAGCCTTTGACTGTGGATCACAACAAACTGTGAAATATTCTTAATGAGATGAGAATATCAGATCACATTACCTGCTTCCTGAGAAATCTGTAGGCAGGACAAGAAGCAACAGTTAAAACTGGACATGGAACAACAGACTGGTTTCAAATTGGAAAAGGAGTACGACAGGCTATATATTGTCACCCTACTTATGTAACTTATATGTAGAGTGCATCATGCAAAATGCTGGGACGGATGAATCACAAGCTGGAATCAGGATTGCCAGGAGAAATACCAATAACCTTAAATACGCAGATGATACCACTTTAATGGCAGAAAATGAAGAGGAACTAAAGAGCCTCTTGATGAAGGCAAAAGGAGAGTAAAAAAGCTGGTTTAAAACTCAACATTCAAAAAACTATGATCATGGCATCTGGTCCCATCATGTCATGGCAAGCAGATGGGGGAAATTACTGGAAAATGATGGAAACTGTCAGATTTCATTTTCTTGGGCTCCAAAATCAATGTGGACATTGCAACCATGGAATTAAAAGATGCTTGCTCCTTGGAAGAAAAGCTGTGACAAACCTAGACAGTGTATTAAAAAGCAGAGACATCACTTCCTGACAAAGGTCTGTGCAGTCAATGCTACGATTCTTCCAGTAGTCATGTATGGATGTGAGAGCTGGACCGTAAAGAAGGCTGAGCACTGAAAAATCGATGCTTTAGAACTGTGGTGCTGTAGAAGACTCTTGAGAGCCCCTTGGACTGCAAGGAGATCAAACCAGTCAATCTTAAAGGAAATCAGTCCTGAATGTTCATTGGAAGGTCTGGTGCTGAAGCTGAAGTTGCAGTCCTTTGGCCACCAGATGTGAAGAGCTTACTCTTTGGAAAAGACCCTGATGCTGGAACGGTGAGGGCAAGAGGAGAAGGGGTGACAGGGGGTGAAATGGTTGGATGGCTTCACTGACTCAGTGGACATGAGTTTGAGCAAGCTCTGGGAGATAACGAAGGACAGCGGGCGTGCTGCAGTCCCTGGGGTCACAAAGAGTCAGACATGACTCAGCGACTGAATGACAACAGCCCTTCCCACCCCCTGTCATCTTAGGGATGATGGCCAAGCTTCCCTTTCTGCTCCTTGCAGGATGAATGCAGCAGGGTAGCACAGGGCTGCTCAAACTTTAGGTCTGAGGATCCTACTCCCCTCTTTGAAGAGTTCTAGGGACCCCTGAGAGCCTTTTGTTTATGTGGGTTGTATCTATGGATATGTATCCTATTAGCAGGGCTTCCTAGGTGGTGCTAGTGGTAAGGAACCTGCCTGCCCGTGCAGGAGATGTAAGAGATGCAGGTTCATTCCCTGGGTTGGGAAGATCTCCTGGAGGAGGGTATGTCAACCCACTCCAGTATTCTTGCCTGGAGAATCCCATGGACAGAGGAGCCTGTGGGCTACAGTCTATAGAGTCGCAAAGAGCTGGACACGACATAAGCGACTTACATGCACACACACATACTGTTAGAAGTTTAAAAAGATAATTTAAAAATATTTAACAGTGCATTTAAAAATGACAATAGCTAAACCCATATATGTTAATGTAATTAACGTCTTTTTATGAAAAACAAAAACAACAGCTGTTTTGCAAAACAAGCTAAGACAGTGAAAAGTGTGGCATTGGTCCAGGAGGTCATCAGCAGTCCCCACCCCACGGGACGGGCCTGCTGGTGGTGGGATGTGGGCTCAGCCAGGCCAGAGCTGCTTCGATCCACAGCGGGGGTTGTGTGTGACTCTTTTTCGACCCTATGGATAGCCTCATGCCAGGCTCCTCTGTCCATGGCATTCTCCAGGCAAGAATACTGCAGTGGGTTGCCACTTCCTCCTCCCAGGGATCTTCCCGACCCAGGGATTGAACGCACGTCTCCTGCATTACTTCTGAGCCACCCGGAAAGCTAGATGATGTGGCGGTGACAGTGGGGAGCCAGGCAGTTCCTTAGGTGAGAAGACTGTGTCTTGATCCCGGAGGGGGACCACGTGCAGAGGGACGGGTGGACAGAGGCGGCTGGGGGCCGGGGCAGCCCCGTGGAGGGAGGCAGACTTCATCTGAGAGGAAAGGTCTTCCCACACTTCTTCCTTTCCAGCCTGGGTGCTTCTGTTTCACTGTCTTGCCCAGGCGCCCTGGCTGGAACCCTCGGGACACCGTTGAAAGGAGGTGGTGAGAAGGCGCGCCGGGCCTGGCCCCTGGTCTCAGGAAGCCTCCAGCCGTTCACCATCACGTGTGGCGTGCGGATGCCCTCTGTCAGGCTGAAGGGGTTCTCTTTTCCTTGCTGAGCGTTTACGTCGCGAAGTGGCTCTGTGTTTGTCAAGAGCCTTTTCTGTATCTCTTGGCAGGATCAGCTGCATTTTGTCCTTTATTCTATTAATATGGTGTCTTACATTAATTGATTTTTCGATATTAAACCAATTTTGCATTCTTGGGATAAATCCCACTTGATCATGGTTTATAATCCTTTTTGTAAGCTGCCAGATTCAGTTGACTAGAATTTTGCTGAGCTTTTTTGTGTGTATGTACATAAGAGCTATGGGTCTGTAGTTGTCTTGGGATGGTATCACGGTAATATCGGCCTTATAAAATTGTTGGGGTGTATTCTCTTCTATTTTTTGGAAGAATTTGCAATGAGTTGGTATTCTTTTTTCTTAAATTGAAGTATAGTTGATTTATGACACTGTAAATTTAATTTCTGCTGTACCTCAAAGTGATTGAGTTATACACATGTATAAATCCTTTTTTGGTGTTTTCCCATGTATATATGTATAGTCTATCACAGGATATTGAATATAGCTCCCTGTGCCGTACAATACACGTGTAGATGTATCATGCTCAGTTGTGTCTCTTTGCGACCCCACGGACTGTGGCCTGAAGGGCTCCTCTGTCCATGGGATTTCCCAGGCAAGATTATTGGAACAGGTTGCCATTTCCTCCTCCAGGGGATCTTCCCGACCCAGGCATCAAACTCCACTCTCTGTGTCTCCGGCGTTGGCCGGGGGATTCTTTACCGCTGAGCCACCTGGGAGAACCTTGTGTTTTGTCCAGTCTACGTATAATAGTTTGCGTCTGCTAAGCCAAGCTCCGAGCTCCATTCCCCTCCCTCTACACTGCCCCCGGCCACCGCAAGTCTGCGCTTCGTGTCTGTGAGGCTGTTTTTGTGTCATAGACAGGTTCATTTGTGCTGTGTTTTCCATTCCACATGGAAGTGGTATCATACGATACTCGTCTTGCTCTGCCTTCACTTGGTGTGATAACCTCCAGGTCCATCCGTGTTTCTGCACACGGCGTTGCGTCGTTCTTTTTAGTAGCTGAGCAATATTCTATTGTATAGTGCACCACACCTTCCGTCTGTTCCTCTGTCGATGGACACTTAGGTTGCATCCGTGTCTTGGCTGTTAAGAATAGTGCTGGTCTGATAGGAGGAACCTGTATGTTCTTCAGAAATTAATTCTTTAAATGTTTGGTAGAATTCACCAGTGAGACTGCCTGGGCCGGAGCTTCGCTTTGTGTGAAGTTTTGACTTTGGTAACTGGCTCCCTGCCTGGTCTGCGTGTGCCCAGGCCTTCTTTTTCTTCTTGAGTCCCGGTGGTTGGTTGCATTTCACTGAAATCTGTCTGATTGCTCTCAGCATCTAATCCATTGTCCTTCCGTCGCCCATAGCGCTCCCTTGTCTTCCTCTGTGTTCCCTCGAGGCTGGTAAAAGTGTCCCCCCTTCATTTCTGAGTTTGGTGATTTGAGCGTTTCCCCGTCCTGATCATTCTAAATGAACAGTTTCTCAACTTTATTGACTTTTTCAAAGAACCAACTTTGGTCTCATGTTTTGCTCTGTTTTTCTATGTTCGTTTTCATTACTTTCCACCTTCGCCTTTATGATCGCCTCCTTTCTGCTCTCTCAGTGTTAGCTGTAGCCGGAGGAGACAGACGGTGAGAAGAGGGTTGGCAGAGAGGCACCTCCGTGGCCCAGTGGGAAGGAGAGCCTGTTGAGGGGGTTGGGATGGAGGGTGGGTACGGTGAGCCTCCCGGAGGAGCCGCATTTGAGCCTGACTTGAAGGCAGGGAAGGAAGCTGTAAGTGAGAAGTAAGGAATTGGATGGAAATCGATGTGGAAAGCACTTTTTTGCACTTAACATTTTTAAGTTGTGCTAAGATGTATGTAACATACAATTTACCATCTTAACCACGTTAAGACGCTCGCTCACCATCTCCTCCCCCAGCCCCTGGACCCCACCATCCTGTGGTGCTGGAGAAGACTCGAGAGTCCCTTGGACTGCAAGGAGATCAAACCAGTCCATCCTGAAGGAAATCAGTCCTGAATAGTCATTGAAAGGACTGATACTGAAGCTGAAGCTCCAATCCTTTGGCCACGTGATGCGAAGAGCCAACTCATTGGAAAAGACCCTGATGCTGGGAAAGATTGAAGGCAGGAGGAGAAGGGGACGACAGAGGATGAGACGGGTGGATGGCATCACTGACTCAATGGACATGAGTTTGAGAAGCTCCAGGAGATGGTGAAGGATGGGGAAGCCTGGTGTACTGCAGTCCATGGGGTCACAAAGAGTCAGACATGACTGAGCGACTGACCTGACTCACTGACTGAGCCATGTTAGGCCCACAACTCAGTGGCATTAAGAGCACTCACACTGTCATACGACCATCACACCATCCATCTCCAGAGCCTTCCATCGTCCATCTACACTTTGTCCCCATAAACACTCACTGCCAGTCTCCTCCCCCAGCCCCTGGCCCCCACCATCCTGCTCTCTGTCTCTGTGGATTTGATGACTGTAGTCCTCATGTAAGTAAAAACATACAGTACCTCCTTCTGTGTCTGGCTTATTTCACTGGGCATAGTGTCCTCCAGGTTCATTCATGCTGTGGCTTGTGTCCGAATTTCCTTCCTTATTAAGGCTTAATCGGAGAAGGCAATGGCACCCCACTCCAGTACTCTTGCTTGGAAAATCCCATGGACGGAGGAGCCTGTTAGGCTGCAATCCATGGGGTTGCGAAGAGTTGGACACGACTGAGCGACTTCACTTTCACTTTTCACTTTCATGCATTGGAGAAGGAAATGGCAGTCCACTCCAGTGTTCTTGCCTGGAGAATCCCAGGGACGGGGGAGCCTGGTGGGCTGCCGTCTATGGGGTCGCACAGAGTCGGACACGACTGAAGTGACTTAGCATAGCATAGCATATTAAGGCTTAATAATCCCTGGTGGCTCAGTGGTGAAGAATCCACTTGCCGAGGAGACTTGGGTTTTGTCTTGGATGGGAAAGATCCCCAGGAGAAGGGAATAGCCACCCACTCCAGTATTCCTGCCTGGGAAATCCCATGGACAGAAGAGCCTGGCGGGCTACAGTCCATGGGGTTGCAGAAGAGTCAGACGGGACTGAGCGACTGAACACCACCACCACCTTCCGTTGTGTGGATGGGCCACATTTTGTGTATCTGTTCATCCGTCCATGGACACTCCGTTGTATCCACCTTTTGGCTGTTGCAAGTGATGCTGCCAGGAATGTGGGTATTCCAGCCCCTCCTTTCAGAAGTCACGTTTTAAAGCAGTGAGCAGCCCAAGGCCCATCTGGTCTCAGGATGGCAAAGCCAAGACTCTCACCACTCTCCTTAGCCAAACTACTTTCCTACAGGAAGAGGCCCATCTTTCCTCCTGAGTGTCTCCACAAGGCAGGGGTGACCTCACATGCTGGAGAAATTCCACGTCCAGTGTTCCCACCCCCAGGGAGGAAAGGCGCTTCTGCCTGGGAATCTGGGTCTCCCCTCTGAGGGTCCATCCAGGGCTAGGACAGGACCGAGGAGGGCACCGGGCTGGAGAGTGGCCTCCTGCATGATATCGCTGATTCACTCCACTGGTCAGTTGCCAAGTTGTGTCCAACTCTCTGTGACCCCATGGACTGCAGCACGCCAGGCTTCCCTGTCCTTCACCATCTACCGGAGTTTGCTCAAACTCATGTCCGTTGAGTCAGCGATGCCATCCAGCCATCTCATCCTCTGTTGCCCCTTTCTCCTTCTGCCCTCAATCTTTCCCAGCATCAGGGTCTTTTCCAGTGAGTTTGCTCTTCTTATCAGGTGGCCAAAGGATTGGAGCTTCAGCTTCAGCATCAGTCCTTCCAATGGATTTTCAGGGTTGACTTCTTTCAGAATGGACTGGTTGGATCTCCTTGCAGTCCAAGAGACTCTCAAGAGTCTTCTCCAGCACCACAGTTCAAAAGCATCAATTCCTCAGCACTAAGCCTTCTTGATGGTCCAGCTCTCACATGTGTATATGACCATTGGAAAAACCATGGCCTTGACTGAACGGATTCATTCACTGACTGCCTTCTGATGTCCCAGGATTTCTGTTCCGAGTCATTCCGAGCCCATTGCCATGAGGCATCTGCTCTCTTGTGATCATTTCCGTGTTTTGCTGTGCACTCGTGTGTTATTTCTTCCATCAGGACTTAGCCCTTGTGTCTGGTACCCGTGTGGATCCAGTTTGTCCGTCTCAGCACCGGAGGACCCGCCCCCTGGCCTGCTGGCTCGGCCCCTCCCGCTCTGTCATGGCTCCGGCTCGAGAGTCGTCTGGGGATTGCTTTTCTGTCGATGTGGCTCCAAGTCCACCAAGAATGTTTACAGTCCCCCGAAGGAAGCTTTGATGCTCGGCGATACGATCTCCTCTAGACCGCACGCAGCCACGTTGCAAAGCATTCCCTTTTGTGGTTGAGAAAAGGAGTCCGTTCAGAGGGATGGGTCAGCTCAGGGCTCCCCATCGGGGAGGATCAAGCTTAGACAGGCCGGACCCGCGGGCTCAGCCAGTCCAAGGTGATGCCGGACCGCTGAGCCAGTGCCTTACGTTGTGCGTACGGGACTGTTGCCTTCTGGGCGAGACACCCAGGTTGGCGCCGATCAGCTGTGTTCGTTCAGTATGGTGGTGCCAGCCCCACGGAGCTATTGAGCCCTTGAAACGTGGCTAGTGCCGCAAGTTGAAATGTCAGTGTTTAACATGTCTTGAATTCCGGAAAATATATTATAAATATTCATTTCAACTGGTTTTCTTCTTTTTTCTGTTTGAAACATGGCTACTTGGGAATTGAAAATTACATTTGTGGCTTCAATTCTGTAGCTGTCCCTCACTGCGGGCTGGGATCGGCTTCCTTATTTCTTCGTCCCCTGCCCCCGCCCCCGCCCCAAGTCCCTCCTGCTTCCACCTGGCATCCCTCCGTGTTGTTCTCAGATGGAGCCCCCTTTCTGCAGAGGTGATTCCTGGGTTCAGTAGTAGGACTTCATTGGAGGAACAGGGAGAGAGGTGAGAACTTCTCTTTTGTCAGCTTTCTACTCCAGGGTGGGCTCAATCCCACCTCTCAGAGAAACTGGGGGCAGAGGGGACCCCAGAACTAACCAGGGTGGATCAGGGTTCCAGAATGCTGGTGCTGGGGGCCCAGGTCCAGCCTTTGGGAGAACACTGGGCCTCAGAAAGGAGACGGGACCTAGACAAGTCCCAGTAGGTTTCCTGCGGGACCCCGACCCCCAGGGCTGAGCGGCTTCCCCTAAACCCTGAGGCCCGTGTGGGTTAGTGTAGACACTCCACCCAGACCAGGCCCAGTGAAATAACTTTTGGGGTTTATTCTCAAAAAACCCCAAAACACCTGGATTCTTACCGGAAGTGCCTGGGAGTAGTAGCATCGTTATCTAACATTCGTTGCTGCCCCTGGACAGAACAGGATTATTATTATGTAACATTCACTGCTGCCCCTGGACACACGGACAGTTTTCTGGCCTCCACTGGAGTGTCTGCACAGCGCTCAGGCCACCGGGGTGTGCAGTCACCTGAAACGCACAGATTCCCCAGTGAAACGTGACCCGTGCTTGGCTGTGGGGTCAGTGACCTGTGGGAAGGAGGGGTGCTTTGGGGCTTTCCCAGAAGACAGGAAATACCTCCAGGGTAACGGACCACTCAGCCAGTGCCATGATGCTCCATGTCTTGAGGCAAAAATGATTTCTTTACCAGGCTTACTTAATTTCATCGTAATAAACAATGCCATCACATAGAATAGAATAAGATAAAATAATAAAAAAGTTATGTATATCTTTGTGGGTAGCTTGATTATTATTATTTGCATTTTATTGCATTATTGTGGGTAGCTTATTATTATTTGCATTTTATTGCCAGCTTTTGTCAGAATACATGTCGTTGCCTACCTGTGCCAGGCACTTCCATGCCTGTGATCTCGTGGCGTCTTCACAGTCCACCCTGGGGGTGGAGGAAGTATTTTTATACCCATTTTACAGAAGGGGAAACTGAGGCCCAGAGAGGTGCAGTGACTGGGGTTTTGAGCCCAGCAGGTGCCTCTGTGCTTTGACCAGGACAGCCTCAGAGCTGGAGGGATGTGAGCGTTTTGTCCTGCGTCTCTCCCCCAGTGTCTGGCCATCCTGATGTCTCTGCTGACCACTTACTGTGAAGTCTGCCCAGCGCCTCTGTGTTTGGGTAGCCCCGTCCCCCGACCTCTGGGAGGAGGGACGAGGATGAAGGCAGGTTCAGCTTGAGCATCCTTCTGACTCCAGCCGTCCCAGAGCCTGGACGGTGCCTTTGTCTTGGCAGGAATGTGTGTGTGTAGTGATCAGAGCATCCTCCTCCAAGGCTGTGGTCGGGGGTGTCCAGCGTCCGTGTGGGGAGTATCGCAGCCCAGGATGGAGCAGGGCTCCCGTGATTTTATGTCTCTGTTCCTGCTCCTGAGTCTTTGCAGCTTTGGGGAGTATTTGACTGGCCCCCCCATGCATGCTCTGGTGTCCTCCAAGCAGGTGGTGCCTGTGCTCTGACACGTGACTGCTGTGTGACCTTGGGCCAGCCAGCTGACCTCTCTGGGCCTCAGTTTCTTCTTCCTGAAAATGGGGTAATGACATATCTCTGGCGACGTTGACCATTAAATGAAACCCCCTACATAAAGTTGAGACTGTTGTTACTGACCAGGGTTCTTGGCCTTCTTAATCAATAGAAATTGATCAGAGGCCACACAGGGTCTTTACTGGGGCCCCTGCTGCAGCAGGGGGAGCAGGAACAACCGGCAGGTTCCCTTGCTTCTTCGCTGAGGGGGAAGGAGCTAGTTGCTCACATGAGGTGAGGGTAGGTGTGTCCGGGGTCACACGGGTGGCTTAGGTGGTCTGCCTGCCCATTCGGTGGTGTTGAGTGTGGGGCTTGCCCAGTGCCCTGCTCTTGCTCCCTGCTCTTCAGAAGTGGCAGTTGGGTTTTTTGGTCTCTTTGTATCTTTCGTGCAGGATTTGCCCCAACTGCCCGTGCAGTGCTGTTTTCAGTTCCCGATGGTTTTTTGCTGGAGTAGAGGTGCGTCCAGGTGTGGGCACGGTGGCAAAGGGCGCCAGGTCCCAGCCCATCTCATGGAGATCCACCTGCGTGTGCCGTGAGGTGCTCACATCACCGTCGTTGGCAACACCTGTCTGCTCGAGCTGTTCCGATTGGACCCGGGCCACGTGCGGGTCGAGTCAGTGAACTCCCTTCCGCTCTCCTGCTGGCACCTCCTGTGCAGGCCCCGTTGTGGATTCCTGCCCCGTCTGGTCTCTGCACAGGTTCTGGTCTGAGCTGTGAGCGCATTGGGTTTATGGGGGGCTCAGGGTGACAGTGTGGGGGCAGGGACCCAGCAACCTCTCTGGGTACCAGTTGCCCCTGCAGGGGTCCTCGAAAGCCTTGGGGACACACCTGAGCTCCTCTGCTCCGTTGTGCATTAGGGAGGTCCCCTGGGGGGCTCCCAGCAGGGCTGACACCCCCCCACCCCCCAGGATCTCCAGGGAGAGGTGGGGACTGTTCCAAGTGGGTCTTTTTGGCAATGCTTTTGGTTCATTTGAAACTTTATCCTGCAGTTGTTTATTGAAGAGGGAGGGGAGGGCCTGGAAGGTGGGGGTGGAGTATGTATTAAATCAGTGATCCTGGTAGGAGCCCTTTCTGGAAAGCCTGCACTGTGGCAGGGCAGGTAGGGCCTTTGGTGTTGGACAAGCCACAGCTCCGTTCTGCTTTGTGGCCGCTGCCTGCGTGAACCACCTGTGTGACCTTGGGCGTCACCTGCTCCTCCACCGTGTGGGGCTGGTCACCCCGACCTGATCAGTAACAATTAGATGGCAGTCTGTCAGCTACCAACCTGCGTAACAAAAGCCTGCAGAACGTAGGGTAAAATGAGAACTGCTCATTTCAGGGCCAGAGAGTAAACATTTTTTGCTTTATGTTGTAAAGTCTCTCTACAAAGCAACAGCAGTCATGGGCATTTTGCGAACAAATGGTCATGGCTGTGCCCCAATAAAACTTTATTTAGAGCAACAAGCCGTGGGCCGCATTTGGCCCATGCGCAGCAGTTTGCCAGCCCCTGGTTTATTTATCTCACCATTTGAGCAGGAGGGGGATGGGTGCTTCTTGTGGTCACTGAGTTCAGCCGTGGTCGGCTGGTGAGCAGGCGTCACTCACGTCGCTAGGGTGGGCTAGTTGTTGGCTGGGGGTGGGTGGTAACGGCGTCATCCAGCTCTCGCCGCCCCCCTCTGGCAGGCCAGCCTGGCCTGGTCCCTGGGAGGTCTCAGGGTCCCTGAGAACAGCAAGAGGGAGCAAGCGCCCGTGCGTCCCTTTGCTCTGGCCCGTTTGGCTGAAGCGAGTAGACTGGCCAAGGCCAGGGCACTAGGAGGCGCGTGCCCTGGGTGGGTTAGGGGCAGCCCTGTCTGCATCTAGTCCCCCCGCTGCTGGTCGCCATCACACTCACGAGCGAGGGCCCAGCTGGGGTTTCACGCTTTCAGGGGTCACGGGCTCTGTGGTTCAGCTGGCGGGCGTAATTAATACTTTAACTTCGCTCCTGAGTGATCTCACGTGGTAGCTGTTATGAGGCTCGTTTGCACCTGCACTTCTGCCCTCTCTGTCATGGAGCCAGAGCAGAAGCAGAGTTGAGAGTGTTCTCCGGAGGTCAGGGACCCACAGGGTCTTCTTTTGTGATGAGCGATTTTCAGAGGGAGCGGAGGGGCCATGGCAGAAAGGCAGGAGTGGGAGCTCTGGTCCAGGCGGGGCTGCTCAGCAGCTCTGGGAGCCCGGCCTCAGTTTTCTCGTCGGGAGAATGGGTAGATCAGGTGAAGTCACGTTCTTGCCTCCCCAGACTTTTAAGCCGTGGCACAGACAGTACAGTGGCGAGGCGCTGTCCACACTCTGGCACTCCCGGAGGGTCGCGGGAAGGTCAGCCTCAGAAAGGTGCTGGGACAGAAGCTGATGGAGGTGTTTTCCTGCTTTCCTCCTCATCCCTGAGAATGTTGGCATTTGGCCTTGTTTTCAGGTTTTCTCTCCTCCCTTTCTCCATGAAGTGGACTCCGAACCCTTGTGCGCTTTTGCGAATGAGGTTCTTTATTATTGAGGTGAGATCACATAAAACCAACCATTTAAAAGTGTACAGCTCAGTGGCATTTAGCACAAAAAGTCCTGGTTCCGTCACCCACGAACAGTCCCATCCTTGCAGCCCCAGCAGCCGCCCTTCTGCTTTCTTCCGTCTTTGCGGACTGCCCTGCTCTGGACATTGCATGTAAGCGGCTGGTTCGACGGGAGGGCGTTTGTGTCTGGCTTCTCTCAGTGATTAGAACGTTTCCAGTGTTCGTCTACCTCGTGGCCGCGTCAGGGCGGCGTCCCTCTTAACGCCTGAATTCTCTTCCCTTGTGTGGGTGGAGCACGTTTCCTCTGTTCTTCTGTCTCGGCTTCCCTACTGGCTCAGTGGTAAAGAATCTGCCTGCCAGTGCAGGAGACGCAAGAGATGTGGGTTCGATCCCTGGGTCAGGAAGATCCCCTGGAGCAGGAAGTGGCAACCCACTCCAGTGTTCTTGCCTGGAGAATCCTATGGACAGAGGGGCTTGGTGGGCGACAGTCCACAGGGTCTCAGAGTCAGACATGACTGAGCGCCACCGCCCACCACCAGCTTCTGTTGGTGGACTGTGGGTTGTTTCCACTTTTTGACTGTTCTGCATGATTCTGCTAGGAGCGTTCATTCTCATTCAGTTCAGTTCAGTTCAGTTGCTCATTCGTGTCCGACTCTGCGACCCCATGAACCACAGCACGCCAGGCCTCCCTGTCCATCACCAACTCCCGGAGTCTACCCAAACCCATGTCCATCGAGTCGGTGATGCCATCCAACCATCTCATCCTTTGTCGTCCCCTTCTCCTCCTGCCTTCAATCCCTCCCAGTATCAGGGTCTTTACAAATGAGTCAGCTCTTCGCATGAGGTGGCCCAAGTACTGGAGTTTCAGCTTCAGCATCAGTCCTTCCAAAGAACACCCAGGGCTGATCTCCTTTAGGATGGACTGGTTGGATCTCCTTGCAGTCCAAGGGACTCTCAAGAGTCTTCTCCAACACCACAGTTCAAAAGCATCAATTCTTCTGCACTCAGCTTTCGTTATAGTCCAGCTCTCACATCCATACATCCATGTGTCTTTTTCAGTTTTAGTTTTATCAGAATATACGCCGAGGAGTGGTATTGCTGGGTTCATTCCTGTACTGGTTGGGTTTTTTGGTAAATATTTATTTATTGATTGATTGGTTTGTAATACTGGCTTGATTTCCGTCGTACTTTGACATGAATTAACGTAGGTTTACATTTGTGCCCTCCCTCTTGAATCTGCCTCCCACCTCCCGCCTCCTCCCACGCGCTAGGTTGTTCCAGCCCCCGCTGCAGTTCCCTGAGCGCATGCGCTGGTGTGATGCATCCGTGCTGCTGCCTTCACTCACCTCGCCCTCTCCCTCTTCTCCCCACCCTTGCCCACAAGTTTGTCCTCTTATGTCCGCATCTCCACTGCTGCTCTGCGAACAGATTCGTCAGGACCATCCTTCTAGAGCCCCTGTAGATGTGTTGATAACCGATATTTGTTTTCCTCTTTCTGACTTGACTCTGTATAACAGTCTCTGGGTTCATCCACCTCATTAGAACTGACTCAAGTGCATTCCTTTTTATGACTGAGTAGTGTTGCATTGTATGTATACACCACAGCTTCTTTATCCATCCATGTTCCCTTAGGATGGACTGGTTGGATCTCCTTGCAGTCCATGGGACTCTCAAGAGTCTTCTCCAACACCACAGTTCAAAGCCATCCATTCTTTAGCGCTCAGCTTTCTCTATGGTCCAACTCTCACATCCATCCATCCGTCTGTCTTTTTCAGTTTTGATTTCTTCAGAGTATACGCCTAGAAGTGGTATTGCTGGGTCCATTCCTGTACTTTAGTTTTTGATGAAACAGCTTCTGTTCACCTTTGGCAGAACCAGGTTCCTCCCTCTTGAAAGGACCTGCAGTCACGGGGCCATTCCTGCCTTTTCTGGATCAGAGAGAGGTGGTGACGTGTGCTCTGATGGGGCCCTCAGGGGAAGCCTTCTGTGCCTGCTCTGTTAATCTCCAGGGCTAGGGTGACCCTCATGCATTCCCATCTCACACAGTTAGCTGGGACACGGTCAGGGGTGGCTGTAGAGTAGAGCTGCAGACCAGGCAGCTGGATTCCAGGAACTGTGCTCATGTGGAGGGTGTCCCTGGGGATGGGGCACAGGCTGGTGCCTCCTGACTCCCAGCCCAGGACACCGGGCCACTCTGTGCCCGGGGTGAGTCCTCAGGGTTACAGAGCTGTTTCAGGACGCTTCATAATTACGATTTCCATCTCCCCAGGAATGATGAGCACTTCTAAAAATAGCTGCAGAATGCTGAAGGCTAACCTTTTAAAACAGTTCAATAGTTATTCTCCAGCGGGGACAGGGAGGATTGCTGTAAAGTGGGCGCTTTTAAAATTTCCTAGAACCCAGTCGCTGCTCGCTTTTTTCCCCCCAGCAATTTGAGATGTAGTTTGCGTACCATGCAGTCCACATGAAGGGTAGAATGCTCAGCCGTTACCCCAGGTAATTCTGGGACATTTCTGTCCCCCTTGAAACAAACCCTGTACCTGTGAACAGCCCGCCCCCGACTCCCATCCCCACCTTCCCGGCCTCGGCAGCCTCCTGTCTGCTTTCTGTCTCCCTGCGTGTGCCTGCTCCCAGCGTTTCATGTAAATGGAACCGTTGTGACTGACTTCCTTCACTCAGCGTCCTGTTTTCAGGGTTCATCCGGTGTGTGGTGTGTCAGAGTGTCGGGACTGAGTGCGGCTCCGTGGTGTGGCCGGATCACGTTTTATTCATGTACTCGTGGGTTGCTGGATGTACAGATTGCTTCCACTTTTTGGCTGTGAGGAAGAGAGCTGCTATGAAGATTAGGGGTCAGGTTTTGTGGTGGTCATATGTGCCTTTTGTTAAGCTTAAAATTTTTTAAAAATTCATTTTTGGTTGCACTGGGTCTTCATTGCTACGAGGGCGTTTCTCTGGTTGCGGCGAGCAGGGCCACTCTGGGCTGCTGTGCTCGGGCTTCTCACTGCCGTGGGTTATCTTGTTGCAGAGCATGGGCTCCGGAGCACCTGGCCTTATTCGTTGCTCGGGGGCATGTGGAATCTTCCCAGACCAGGGATCAAACCCATGTCCCCTGTATTGGCAGGTGGATCCTTAAGTACTGGGCCACCAGGGAAGTCCCGGACCTAATGTTTTATCAAGTTTGGGTGCACGCCTTGAAATACAATCATGTATCTTCGGTCACAGGCAGCTTTGTGTAACTTCATTTGTTCTGTTTTACACGACGTACTTTATAAAATAAAAAGAACCTCTTTATTTTAGCAATAATTGCAGTTGTAAGAAAGAATCCAGAGCCATCCTGCGTACCCTCTACCCTGTCTGCCCCACACGTCGTATCCTGCAGAACCAAGTGACGACATTTAGTAGGACGCTGACAATGTCATGGTCAGGGTACAAGCGTCGCCATCAGCACCAGCGTCTCTCACAGACTCCCTCCTGCCTCACCTGCTTTTCAGCCCCTGGCAACCCCTAATCTGTCTTCCATCTCCATAATTTTATTCCAGTAGTTATGCAGAAATGGAATTATGCAGTCAATCAGCTCTCTGGAGTTGGCCCCTCTGTCATCAGATCTGTAGAGGGGCTTCCCTGGTGGTTCCCCGGCGTAGGAGGTGGCTCCACCCCAGTATTCTTGCCTGGAGAACCCCATGGACAGAGGAGCCTGGCAGGCCAGAGTCCATGGGGTCACAAAGAGTTGGACATGACTGAGCGACGGACACTTTCGCTTCTACTTTTCAAGCATTAATGTTGTGGGTTTTGTGTGAACGTTGGTCTTCATTTCTCTGGGATAAATGCCCACACGTGCCGTCTCTGGGTTGCACAGTAGCTGCGTGTTTAGATTTTTAAGAAAGCGCTGCAATTCCTGCATGCTGTTTCATTTTATATTCCCATCGGCACCGTGAGAGCTTGTCCAGCTTCTCCCCAGCGTTGGGTGTTACTGTGTCCTGCGTTGGCTGGGCTGGTGTAGGGACGTCTCCCTGAGGTCTTCGCTTGCCTCGTCTTAGTGGCTGATGGTGTTTTGAACATCGTCTCGTGTGCCCCTTTGCCATCTGGCTGCCCTCCTTTGTATAATGTCTCTGCATGTCTTTTCTCCCTGACTTAATTGGATGGTCTTTTTTTTTTTTTTTTTAAATCCTGTTAAGTTTTGAGAGCTCTTTATACTCTGGACACCAGTCCTCTGTTGAATGTGCGCTTTGCAGGCATTTTCTCCCAGTCTGTGATTTGTATCTGTATCCTCTTTTTCACAGAACGAAAGGTTTTGAGTTTTTTGAGGTCTGATTTATCAGCTTTTCTGTGTGTGGCTCGTGCTTTTGACATCCTTTCGGCATTCCTAACCCTGGAGCCTAGAGATTGTCTCCTATGAGAATTTTTTCCCCCCAAAGTGGTATAGTTTTGCATTTTACATCTAAGTCCATGATTCATCCTTTTAAGAACTTTTTAAATTTTATTCAAAAAGTTTTAAAATTTATTGTTTACTTATTTTTAATTTTTTACACTGCACCGCACAGCGTGTGAGATCTTATTCCCCAGCCAGGGATTGAACTGATGCCCCCTGCATTGGGGGCTTGGCGTCTTAACCACTGCACCGCCAGGGAAGTCCCCCGTGATCTGTTTTGAGTTGACTTATTTTAATTGAAGTCTTGCTGATTGACAATGCTGAGTTAGTTTCCGGTGTCCAGCACAGTGGCTCAGTTATGCATTGCTGTTGTTTAGACGCTAAGTCGTGTCCCAACTCTTTTGCGACCCCATGGACTGAAGCTGGCCAGGCTCCTCTGTCCATGAGATTTCCCAGGCAAGAATACTGGAACGTGTTGCCATTTTCTTCTCCAGGGGATCTTCCTGACCCAGGGATCGAACCTGTGTCTCCTGCCTTGGCAGGCGGATTCTTTACCACTGAGCCGCCAGGGAAGCCCTCAGTTATACATAGGTGGATAAGATGGATATATATCTATTCTTGTTTAAGTTCTTTTCTGTTGTAGGTTATTAAAAATATTGAATACAGTTCTTTGTGCTATACAATATGCTTCTGTTGTTCATCTATTTTGCTATATAATAGTGTTACCTATCTCCCCTGGAGAAGGAAATGGCACCCCACTCCAGTACTCTTGCCTGGAGAACCCCGGGGACAGAGGAGCCTGGCGGGCTACAGTCCATGGGGTGGTAAGAGTTGGACACGCCTGAGTGACTAAACCAGTGTGTCTATTAGTCCTAAACTCCTATTTATCCTCTCCGCCGCCCCTTCCGCCTTGGGAACCAAGGTTTGTTTTCTGTCTGTGAGTCTGTTTCTGTTTGTGGATAAGTTCCTTTTGTCATTCTTTGAGATTCCACACTTATGTAAGTGCTCATCCATTCTCTACTGATGGACATTTAGGTTGCGTCCGCGTCTTGCCTACTGTGAATAGCGCGTCTGTGAACTGGGTGGTGGCGCGTGTATCTTTCTGAATAAGTTTCGTCTGTGTATACGCCCAGGAGTGGGATTGCTGGGTCATTCTGTAAGGCTCGGGTTGGTGGTGGTAGTTCAGTCACTAAGTCGTGTCCAACTCTTGCAACCCCATGGACTGTAGCCCGTCAGGCTCCTCTGTCCATTGGATTCTCCAGGCAAGAATACTGGCGTGGGTTGCCATTCCCTTCTCCAGGGGAACTTCCCGACCCAGGGATTGAACCTTGGTCTCCTGCACTGTAGGCAGATTCTTTACTGTCTGAGGGCTTCCCTGGTGGCTCAGCTGGTAAAGAATCTGCCTGCAATGCGGGAGACCTGGGTTCGATCCCTGGGTTGGGAAGATCCCCTGGAGAAGGGAATGGCTACCCACTCCAGTATTCTAACCTAGAGAATTCCATGGACTGTATAGTCCATGGGGTCACAAAGAGTCGACTCGACTGAGTGACTTGCACTTACTGTCTGAGCCACCGGGGAAGCCTAAGCCCTTAGATGTTCTTTTATTTTTCACTGATTTCCGTAGACTTCAGCATACAAGTTTTGTTACATTCACACCTAAGTAGTTTTTTGAGAAGTTAAAAATGGTATTGGATTATACATTTGGTTGTCCACATGTTCATTGCTAGTATAGGAGGATACAGTTGACTTTTATATGTTGATGCTGTATTTTGTGACCTTGTTCAACTCATTATTTGTAGGAAGTGTTGTCTTGGAGTGGAGAGGGCAATGGCACCCCACTCCAGTACTCTTGCCTGGCAAATCCCATGGACGGAGGAGCCTGGTGGGCTGCAGTCCATGGGGTCGCTAGGAGTCGGACACAACTGAGCGACTTCACTTTCACTTTTCACTTTCATGCATTGGAGAAGGAAATGGCAACCCACTCCAGTGTTCTTGCCTGGAGAATCCCAGGGACAGGGGAGCCTGGTGGGCTGCTGTCTATGGGGTCACACAGAGTTGGACCTGAGTGAAGTGACTTAGCAGCAGCAGCAGCAGCAGTTGTCTTGGAGATTCCTTGTAATTTTCTACAGTCTTGTCATCTGCAAATAGGGGCAGTTTTATTTCTATCTTCCTGATCAGGGGGCTTCTCTGGTGGCTCAGACAGTAAAGGATTGCAGGAGACCCGAGTTCGATACCTGGGTCGAGAAGATCCCCTGGAGTAGGAAACGGGCTACCCACTCCAGTACTCTTGTCAGGAGAATCCCATGGACAGAGGAGCCTGGTGGGCTACAGTCCACAGTGTTGAGGAGTCGGGCACGACTGAGTGACTAACACTTTCACTTTCCTGGTCTGTATGCTTTGTATCTTCTTTTCTTGCCTCTTCTATTACCTGGAACGTCTACTGCTGTGTTGAGTGAAAACGGTTAGAGCAGACATCCTTGTTCCTGGTCACAGAAGGAAAGCGTTTTGTCTTTCCCTATTTGGAATAACTGATTACATGAAGTTTTGCAGATGCTCTTGATCAGGTTGAAGAATTTCCCTTCTTCCTTTTTTGTGGGGGGAGAATTTGTCACAGATGTTGAATTGTGTCAAGTGCTTTTTCTGCATTGATTGCTTTGACTGTGTAATTTTCCTTCTTTAACTTATTGGTATAGCATATCACATAAGTTAATTAAAAAAAAAAAAAATCGAACCAGCCCAGCATTCCAGAAATAAACCTTACTTGTCTTGATCTATAATTCTTCTCTTATACAGTAATTGCTTAACTCTTATTTGTTAATATTTTGTTAAAGATTTTTTTCCCATCTATATTTGACGGATATGGGCCTGTGATTTTCTCTTCGTATAGTTTTAGTATCAGTATCATGCTGCTAAGTAGCTTCAGTCGTGTCTGAATCTGTGTGACCCCATAGACAGTAGCCCACCAGGCATCTCTGTCCCTGGGGTTCTCCAGGCAAGAACACTGGAGTAGGTTGCCATTTCCTTCTCCAATGCATGAAAGTGAAAAGTGAAAGTGAAGTCGCTCAGTCATGTCCGTCTCTTATACTATACAGTATCTTCCAGAAAACAAAATCCAATTGATTTTATGGAACCAATATGATCATACTGGATTCTGTTTTCTGGAAGATATTGTATAGTGTATACTCAGTTATTCAGTTGTGTCTGACTCTTTGCAGCCTCATGGACTGCAGCCCGCCAGGCTCTTCTGTCCACTTGAGTTTTCCAGCAATAATACTGGAATGGGTTGCCATTTCCTACTCCAGATATTGTATAGAATTGATCCTAATTCTCTGAACATTTCCCGGAATTCTCTGGTGAAACTATCTGGGTGTGGAGATTTCCTCTTTCTTACAAAAGCATGTGTTTTATAATGAGGAACTCAATCTTCTTAATAGCTGTAGGGCTTCTCCGATTACCTATTTCATACAGAATGAGTTGTAACCGTTTGCATTTCTTGAAGAATTGGTTTCTTTCGTTTGTATCGTCTAACTTAAGCGTGTGGAGCTGTTTATCCTTTGGGTGCCTGCAGGCTCTATAATAATATCCTCCATTACATTCCTGGAATTGGTAATTTGAGCCTTTTCTGTCTGTTTTGGTTAGTTTTGTCAATTTTATTGACTTTTACAAAGAGCCAGCTCATCATTTCATTGATTTTCTCTATTGTTTTTTTGGTTTTGTTTTTATTTATCTTCACTGTTTTGATTATTTCCTTCCTTCCTTCAAACCTTTGCTTTGGATTTATTTTCCTCACCTTTTCCTAGCTTCCTGAGATGGGAACTTAGACTTTGATATTCAATTACTCTTTTTTTTTTTTTTCCTGCTCTGTATTTTCTTTAAAAAAACAAATTTACTGGAGCATTGTTGATATTTAGTCTCTCAGTCATGTCTGACTCTTCACGACCCCATGGACTGTAGCCCACCAGACTCCTCTGTCCATGGGATTCTCCAGGCAAGAGTACTGGAGTGGGTTGCCATTCCCTTCTGCAGGGGAGCTTCCCGACTCCAGGATTAAACCTCTGTCTCCTGCACTGGCAGTAGGTTCTTTGCCCCTGAGTCAGCAGGGAAGCCCTTCTGCTGGAGTGTAGTTGACTTAAAACATTGTGTTAGTTTCTGTTGTACAGCAGCATGACTTTCTGATGGTGTGAAAGTGACGTATTTGGTAGAGACTCTTCTTTGAATCTTGACTTTTGATCTTTCTGGGCCTGTGACACGTGGAACCATCCTCTGTAGTGGGCGGGAGCAGTGAGCCGCGGCTCCCGCCAGCCACGTGGTCACGGGTGAGCGGCCAACGCGCAACCGCTCTGCACCCGGACGACCGTTCTGGTTTTCACTTTCAGGACAGTTTTCGGTAAATGTAGTGAGATAGTCAGCAAGTCGTCATAAAGTAGGCTTCATGTTAGATCATTCGGTGCAGCCATAGGCTAATGAAAGTGTTCTGACAATGCTGAAAGGAGGTGAGACTGACCTGTGATGTCCAGTTGGGTGTATTATGTGCATTTTCGAGTTATGATATTTTCTACTTATGATGGGTTTACCCAGATGTCACCCCATCATATATCAGGGAAGATCTGTGTTTCCTTGTTGTGATTTTCTGTTCCGTTTTTCAGTGAGGTTTTCTGTTTTCACGTGTTTTCAGGGTGTTCACGTGTCGAGGCATTTTTGGTTTTGCCGCTTCAGACTCAGATTCAGCGCTGACATCCCTGTCCCCTGAGCGTTGCCAGCCGCCGGCTGTGCTTCACCCATCTGAGATCTCCTGGTTTGGGGGATTATGAGTGATTTTCAGTGGAAATGTGCACAGCTGCGCGTTCTGTCGTGCGCTGCGGGCCTCGCTGAGCCTGCTGCTTTAGCCTGTTTGTCTGGACGTCACAGGGAAGCTGTGCTGCCTCGTTACTGCCTGCAGACGGCCAGGGTCCTCGGTTGACCCCCGCTGACACCCCAGTGGGGAGGGCCCTTGTTGCTGGTGGGGGAGGGGACCTGCTCCCACGTGGCCTCCACGGATACGAGGTGGGCATGGCCTCACTTGCTGGCGACGGGGAGGGTCCCGACTCTCTGTCAGCCCTCTTCTGACCTCGTTCACTGAGATGGGGGCGTGCCGTGTGTGTGCGGAAATCCAGGCTCCGTGTGGTGTCTGCGTTGATACTGTGGAACTGGAGGAGGATGCGTGCCTGCTTGGCGGGGAAGAAAGTTCCAGCTCCATGGCTTGGTTTATCTGCCCCCTCCCTCCCCGTGGAGGTTTGAGTGCCTGTGACGGCCACGCGAGGGGAAGTCCAGGCTCCCCCCTTGGCCTCTGCTCCTGGGACTCAGGGTGGGGGCCGCAGTTCTTCTGTGACATCCAGGTGGAGTAGTGGAGTGATTGTCTGAATTTTTTTTTTTTCCTGTTTCGCTGCCATTTTCCTGGTTTTTTTCTGGAGAGAGTAGTCATTCTTTGCAGCTTTTTTTTTTTCGTGCTTCTACTGATGTTTCAGCTGAAGCTCCAGTCGTTTGGCCACCTGATGTGAAGAGCTGATTCTCTGGAAAAGGCCCTGATGCTGGGAAAGACTGAGGGTAGGAGGAGAAGGGGGCAACAGAGGATGAGATGGTTGGGTGGCATCACTGACTCAATAGACATGAGTTTGAGCAAGCTCCAGGAGGTAGTGGAGGACAGGGGAGCCTGGCGTGCTGCAGTCAGTGGGGTCGCAAAGAGTCAGACACGACTGAACGACTGAAGGACAGCAACTGGTGTTTCTGGCTCTCCGGCTTCTTAGCTGCCAATCTGGGATAAGAGGCAAAAACCCAGCTCAGAGAAGCGAACGCTGTGCCATTCCCTGCAGCCCTGGGCCCCGACCGGCCTGCCTTCTCTCCACCCCCTGCAGCCCTGGGCCCCGACTGGCCTGCTTTCTCTCCACCGCCTGCACCCCTGGGCCCCGACCGGCCTGCCTTCTCTCCACCCCTCAGAGTCTTCGGTTTGTTTCTTGTGCAGCATCCTGGGGTTTCCGTTGCACGTCTTGGGAGGAGTGGGGGAAAGTGTGTCTATGCCATCTTTCAGGAAGCAGAAACGCAGCCACTGGTTTTCGGCTCGCAGGCATCAGAGCGCTTGCAGTTCTGACCTCCGTGTCCTCGTGGAGCCTCTGTCTGACCGCGCCCTGGTTGTCTCTCACAGCTCTGGACATGTCTCCTGTCTCCTTGCCTTGACCCATCGGAGCACGGTTGGTTCTGGTTCCGAGAAGCCTTCCTGCGGGGCCCAGTCTGCCAGCGCCTCTGGTGAGTTAGAACATCTTCAGTGCTGTGGTGTGGACTGCCTCCCCACTTTGGCACCTCGGCCAGAGGATGGCAGTTCCTCATGGCCAGGGCCCCAGTGCCTGAGTCAGAGTTGCGGGGGGATTGTCCTGGTGCTGGAAGTACACACCTGCCCTTGTTGCCCAGTTAGTGTGACCTTGGGGGGACTCACCGGGACTGCGGCTTTTCATCTCTGCTCCGAGATGTCCTGGCTGGGAGGGTGGATGGTGGAGGAGGTGTGACGGGCGCCCTGCCTCCGCTGTTTCCTGGACCAGGAGATGCGGGCTTGTGTCCAGCGCGGGGACCACAGAGGGAAGCCCACAACCTGAGGTTCGGCAGAGCTGAGACGTGCTCTGAGCTTGCAGTCTGACGCCCATTGCTGGTTGCATGTTGACCATCTCCTGTGTGCCCTCTCTGGTGTTGTTTATCTGTAATATGTGCTTATAATCAGTGTTTTCAGAGTGTGGCCTGGATACTGGGCTTCACCACGGCCGACCTCGTGAGGCAGGGGCACTGACCGCCATCCTTGGGTGAGGGCCTGGGCCCCCATCGGTGAGACCCCCTGCTCCCTGCCTCGCTGGTCCTGAGAGGCTCCGCCTAGTCCTGGCTCTGCACACCCCGAGCTTTCTCTGCTGTCACACTCGGCCGCCCAGCCTGGGGACCAGAAAGGCAGGTCTGTGAGGTCCGCTCCTGCTCGGACATATTTTTCAGACTTGAAAAAATGTATCGCCTATCCAAGGAGACGTTTTAGACCCTTGTTCCAAATTGTCCACCCCAGCGAGATTTTAATACATGGACGTGCTGTGTATCTGTTTATGTTCTGCTTGTATATCGCTGCTTTCTGCTTAAGAACACTGAGACCCATTGCATCTTCTCAGATTCCGATGAGAAGGAGAAGAACGTCCTAGGCTTACAAATAGCCCAGGCAGGAGCGGAGTGTCAGGGCCACTGCCCCAGCCCTGGTCACCTTCAGCTTGTGGGGGGTGGGTGCTGCTACCCCTGGCTTCTCAGGCCTCCAGTCCTGCCTGAGATCCAGTTCAGCCCCTCTCCCTGTCCTTGTGCAAGCCTTCCGGAAAGGTCGTTGTCCCCCCGTATGCCCCGAGTTGCTTCTCTGGCCCCTGCTCCCGCCCTCCCCTGGGTGCACGTGGGCACTGTCCTGGCAGGAGGGTGGTGATGGGGCTCCGGGAGGACCAGCCCTGCTCTTCCAGCCAAGAAGGCAGAGCCTGCAGTCCCCTTGTCCTCTGTCTGTCCAAGAAGCTGCATGCAGTTCCCTTGTGGGGAAGCCCCTGGCGCCAATTCCCCACGGCTGCTCACTCGCGTGGCTCCGCAGAGAGCTGACAGGTGGGTGCACACCGTGGGTGGCTCAAGCAGAGGCTGTGGCCGCCCTTTCCTCTAGCAGCGGAGCAGGCTCGGAGAAGGAGGTGTCCAGGCTGGCGGGAAGGTCCCACACTTGGGTGAGCTGCGTGGCCTTGTCCCCACCCTCGGGCTCCGGACCTGGGCCTTGCTTAGGTTTGTTATGGTGGCAGCCGGGGCAGGGCACTGAGCCCACCAGCAGCATGTTTCTGCGTTTTTGGGGTGCTGTCTGCCCCAGGCCGGGTTGGGGGCTTGTCAGCTCATGACCAGGTCGAACCTCCCTGGGCCTGGGTTTGTACCAAGGCCCGCTCACCTCCTCCTGCCTCCTTTCTGAGAAAAGGCCCCTTGATCACTCGACCCGAGCGTTTGCCTGTCCCCGGCCTGGCGTTGGGAACCCTGCATCAGGGCTGGGCCTCCAGCTGCTTCTTAGGGAACTCCTCTCCGTTGGCCCCAAGTGGTGGGGGCTGTGGTCTCAGAATCCGTCTCTGTGGCCATGGTCACTGATGTGCCAGGGGAAGAGAGGAAGAACGGCTGGATCGGGCGACCCTTTAGGCCCGGAGTGGACACGCTGTCAGCTTGCTCTGCCGGCCAGGGTGCCTTTCCCACGCAACGTTGGTCATCTCCAGGACAGGGGGCCTCGGGGGGCCGGGTGTTCACAGAGAGATGAGCCCCAGGGCAGCCTCCCAAGGCCTCTCAGCTGGAGAAGGATGGTGGTCCTGTGCTGTGGATGGAGGGGGGCAGTTTCCGTCTCTCAGGGGTCAGTCTTCGTGAACCCAGGAAGTGCTACGTCCTGAGTGGGTTGGGGGAACGGAGGCAGAATTCTCCATCAGGCCCGGGTTTTTCTGCGCGCTTCATCTCCCTCTCAGCTGTTTTTCCTGCATCCTCCGGTGTCCCGCGAAGGGACCCTGCCCTTCAGCGACCTCCGGATGTCCTAGAGGCCGCTGTTCATCGTGGACGCCCCTGCGTGGGCGCCCCACGACCCCATCCTGGCCACCATGTCCCCTTGCAGTGGAGACGGTCATCACGTAGCAAAGCGGTGTGGATTCTGAGTTTCAGGCCTTTGGAAGCGATCCCCTCCTGCTGCCATTCGGAAAAACATGGAAAATGACCCTCGGGTGGTAATTTAGGGAGCAGCCAGAATGTCACGTGATGGGTGGCAGAGGGTTTCACTTTAGAGTAATGGAGTTAATGCACAGTTAGTTCACGTGATGCCTCTAACCGTCTCCTCCTCTGTCGTGCGTCCCCTTCTCTATCTGCCCTCAGCCTTTCCCAGCATCAGGGTCTTTTCAAGTCAGTGAATTCTCACCCATGAGTCACAGCGCTCGCTTGGACGAATGCAGAGATTCCGTTTTCATGAAGCTGTTCTCAGTCACTAACTTGTGTCTGACGCTTTGCGACCCCACGGACACCAGGCTTCTCTGTCCTTCACCATGAACCCTAAGGGTCCTGTGATGTACGGATTACTCAGGATTATCTCACTGGGCCTTTAATCCGTCACAAGAGGCCTTACGACAGGCAGGTCTGAGCAGAGGAGACCCGTGAAGGCAGGGGCTGGGGGACGCAGCCATGAGCTGGGATACCTGGAGCCTCTGGAGGCCGGAAGAGGCCGGAAGGCCCCTCCCCGAGAGCCTTTGGAGGGAGCCAGCTCTGCGACGCCTGGATTTCCGTCCCGTGAACCTGTTTCCAGACTTTCAGCCTCCAGGATTGGGAGACGATACGTTTGTGCTGCTCTGAGCGGCCCAGCCTGGGGCCCTTTGTCACAGCAGACCCTGGACGGTCATCTACCGCATGAATCCTGATTTCACTGTGGTCGGGAGACAGGGTCATATTTCAGTGAAGAGGAAGGGAAGTGGGGCCTTGTGTGTGGCTAGGGCTAAGGATTTGAACAGGCTTACCTTGATGGCTAGCTGGTCACCACGGGAAGATGTGATGCCCTTTCCTCAGGTCACCGTGGCCCAGATGAGATCTTGGGGAGCGGGCTTGGCACTGGCGTGGGCAGGACTTCCATCACCCTGTCACTGTCTGCAGAACGCGCCCCCCCAGGTAAACTGCTGGGAGAGGCGTTTGGTTCAGTTGAGTTCAGTTCAGTTCCTCTGTCGTCACCTTCTTCTGTCTTCAGTCTTTCCCAGCGTCAGGGTCTTTTCCAATGAGTCGGCTCTTCGCATCAGGTGGCCAAAGTATTGGAGCTTCAGCTTCAGCTTCAGTCCTTCCAGTGAATATTCAGGACTGATTTCCTTTAGGAAAGCCCTGAGCACCCCTGCTCTCGGCCAGACTGAGCCTGAGTCCGCACGCCGGGCGCACACTGCTGAGCTCCACAGAAGTGCCCCGAGTGTTCCACACATTCAGAGTGTCCCCCACGAACGTCCACTTTCAGCGCTTCCATTGCTTCCGAGGCCTGGAGGTCAAGTGGGCACCCCAAGCCCTGCCCACACTCCTCCTGCCTTTGGTCTTTCTGGGTGGTTACATTCTGCTCCGGCCGCCCCAGGACCTGCACGTCTTACCAGGGCAGAGGGAGCAAGGAGGCCTGAGGGGTCAGGGAACCTGCCAGGCCATGCTCACCCCTCATGGCAGCATGCGGCTCCACACTTCCATGGGCATGTTTCCTGTGCCCAGTGGCTCCACCCCAGATGCACGGTTCTCACGTTTGCTCTGTGCGGCTCCCCTCCTGGTTCCCGACCCCTTGACTGTCTGGAGACCCCACCTCCCAGGAGGGTTCCCCGTCTCCACCCTTGCACGCTCTCTGAGACCATGCCCCCGGCTCCCAGGGCCTGCACAGGACGCAGCTGCACCCTCGGGCGTCTTGGGGCCACTGTGGGAACGAGCCCAGCACCCCTGGGTTTCCTTCTGCTCCTCTGCCCCCCGCTTCCTCCAAACACGTTAGACCTGGTCGCCCACTGAGAGAGGTGGGGAGGGAAACATCCCCCCGAGTCGGGAGGGGGACCCGAAGAGCTGATGCCGGAATGACCTCGGGCTTCACAGAGCCCCGGGGTTGGAGTGTGACGTCGAGAAGGCCGAATGGGTCCAGGTGGACCGGAGTCCCCACGGGAGCTGCTGGTCTCCTCTGAGGACCGAGATGGAGGCCATGAGGTCTCGGGAAAGCCGTGCTGGTCGCTGTGCTCATCATGTAGATCCTCCCAGATCTCTCAGCTGAGGACCATGTTGTCATCTCGGCAGGCGGAGCCCTTCCCCTGGGCTGTGTGTGCGTGCCGGCCGCGTCTACCACAGCCCCTGCACGCAGCACCTGGGCCAACTCACCGATGCTCCCCGCAGGGGTGAGGATGATCGAGGATGAAGAAGAACTGGGTTTGTTGACCCAAATGGGTCATCCCAGTCCTAGGAAAAGGGCTGTGTTATTTAGTTTTTGACTTGGAACCTGAGCCAAAGAATGAGAACTCTTGGGCGTCTTGTTGAAATCGCAGGTTCTAAGGCCTCCTCCAGTTCAACAGGAATCTGCCTTGTTAGCTTACTAACCAAGTGATTCTGCTACGGGCCCCCCTGAGAACTCTGATTTAATGTTGAGTTGTGCTGTGCTTAGTTGAGCCATCGTGTCTGACTCTTTGGGATCCATGGACTGTAACATTGGGTTAAGACCATTAAAACTCTGCCAAAACCATCAGGCTATGACCAGCTCCTGGGATGACAGCGTGGCTTTGCAGCCACATGTGTGCTTTATCTCTGAGCCTCCTGGCAGCCAGGGGGAAAAGGGAAAGCTGGGCTAGCAGAGCTCTCTTTTCTAGTATGAGTTCACCTGGAGAACAGGTTTTCTCAGTGCTCTTGTCTAGGAGGAACGTTCTCAAGTGGTGTCTTCAGTTGGCATTTGACCAGGAACGCCCCAGTAGTTTTCATATACTGTTTGACTTCAGTGAAAGCTGAGGACATAACAAAACCTTTTCTTAATTATTATTTTGGCTGTGATGGGTCTTCATTGTGGTGTGTGGCCTTGCAGCATGCAGGGAGCTTAGTTCCCTGACCAGGGATCAAACCCATGTCCCCTGTATTGCATGGAATATTCTCAATTGCTGCACCATCAGAGAAATCCCATAATGAAAACCTTTTTGAGATGGACACTATGCTGAGAGGTTCAAGTGTATTATAGTCTTGTATTTTGAAGTGATTCAGGCATAGAATTCATGGAACTGTGCCAAGGACAAGGCTTTTTGCAAAAGAGAATCGAAGAAAAGAGATAAAAGAGAGTTGAATGATTCTATAGCATGTGACTCCATTTTATATGAAATGTCCCCAAAAGGCAAATTTGTAGAGATAGAAAGTCATGAGTGGTTGCCAGGGGTGGTGGGGCTGGGGGTTTGGGAGGTGATGGCTGAGAATTATGGTGTTCTTGAGACTGTGTAACTGTTTTAGTGTGGACAGAGGTGATGGTCTACCCAACTCCATGATCACAGGAAAGCCCGCTGAATTGTATTTTCCTGAGAAAACTGTATGCAGGCCAAGAAACAGCAAAACTGGACATGGAACAATGGACTGGCTCCAAATCGGGAAAGGAGTACGTCAGGCTGCATATTGTTACCCTGCTTATTTAACTTATATGTAGAGTACATCATGTGAAATGCCAGGCTGGACGAAGCACAAGCTGGAATCAAGATTGCCGGGAGAAGTATCAATAATCTCGGATATGTAGATGACACCATCCTTATGGCAGAAAGTGACGAAGAACTGAAGAGCCTCTTGATGAAGGTGAAAGAGGAGAGTGAAAAAGCTGTTTTAAAAGTCAACATTCAAGAAATGAAGGTCATGGCGTCTGGTCCCATCACTTCATGGCAAATAGGTGGGGAAACAATGGAAATCGTGACAGACTTTATTTTCTTGGGCTCCCAAATCACTGCGGATGGTGACTGCAGCCATGAAATTAAAAGACACCTGCTCCTTGGAAGAAAAGCTATGACAAACCTAGACAGCCTGTTACTTTGCGGACAGAGGTCTGTCCAGTCAAAGCTGCGGTTTTTTCCAGTAGTCACGTGTGGTTGTGAGAGTTGGACCATAAAGAAGGCTGAGTGCCGAGGAATTGATGCTTTTGAACTGTGGTGTTGCAGAAGACTCTTGAGAGTCCTTTGGACTGCAGGGAGATCCAACCAGTCAATCCTAAAGGAAATCCGTCCTGAATATTCATTAGAGGGACTGATGCTGATGCTGAAGCTCCAATACTTTGGCCACCTGATGTGAAGAGCTGACTCATTGGAAAAGACCCTGATGCTGGGAAGATTAAAGGCGGGAGGAGAAGGGGACGACAGAGGATGAGATTGCTGGATGGCATCGCTGATTGAATGGACATGAGTTTGAACAAACTCAGGGAGACAGTGAAGAACAGGGAAGCCTGGCATGCTGCAGTCCA
Organism: Bos javanicus; assembly: GCF_032452875.1. NCBI lineage: Eukaryota > Metazoa > Chordata > Mammalia > Artiodactyla > Bovidae > Bos > Bos javanicus. The sequence goes on along the minus strand of NC_083896.1, from coordinate 48,474,867 downwards.
TGGGGTCACAAAGAGTCGGACACGACTGAGTGACTGAATAGCAAGTGAGTTGTATGGCATGTGGATTAGATCTTCACCAAGCTGTTTTCAAAAAAGAATTGGTGACGTGTTTGCGTGTTACACTGAGTCCAAGATTGTGTGCTGGAGAGTTGGAAAGAGACGCTTTGTCCTGATGGAGCCCCGCTCAGCTTCCTTGGGGGCAGGGAGGCCTCCAGGCCTGCAGTCTCCTGGGAGGCCTCTAAACCCTGGCGCCTGAGCAGCGGGCCAGCCCTCAGGTTAGCGGGGCTCCCGCCCTGGCCCCAGGGTGTGTGTCGTGTGTCTGAGGATCCCAGGCACTGATTATGTGCTCTCACACGTTGCTGTCTCTGTTCCCTGAGATATTTTTACCTCCAGGCCCGAGGCTGCTGAGCGAGATCTTTGGCGCAGGGCTTGCCCGCATTGAGGTGTGGAGGGTGGTTTCTCTGAGCCAAGCAGGCTGTGTGTCCTGGCTTCTCCCAGCAGAAGCTGGGTCTGTCCTCTGAGCCCATGCCGAGCGAGCGGAAGTAACCCGATGGAGTGAGTTAGTATCTGGTCTCAGGGTGGGGCTGGATTTACTGAGGTTCATAGAGACAGCTTCCTGGTAAGAAAGAAGTTAGATGAGAGTGAGAGTAAAGTAGTGTTCATGTGACTGTAAATGTATGTGTATCTCACGTCAGTGTTCTTGCCTGGAAAATCCCTCCCATGGACAGAGGAGCCTGGTGAGAGTGAATGCAAGTAAAGTGGTGTTCATGTGACTGTAAATGTATGTGTATCCCTCTGCAGTGTTCTTGCCTGGAGAATCCCTCCCATGGACAGAGGAGCCTGGTGAGCTACAGTCCATGGGGTCGCAAAAGAGTCAGATATGCTTAGCAACGAAACCACAGAGCACCAATAACAATCTGTTTCAGAAGAAAAAAGTCATGTAGCCACATCAGGAATTTTCTAGGTTTGGTGACACCGGGGCTTAACCACACATTCACAGGGGGATGGTTTTTGTGAACCAGCTCCAAGGGGCTGTGTTGGGGGAATCCGATTGCGAGCCTGGTTTCTGGAACTCCCTGCTGTTCTACAGCCCCGGGATGCACCCAGCAGAGGGTCTCACACAAGCCCCAGCTGGGCAGGGGCTGATGCCAGCCTGTGGTCCAGTTCTCCTGGAAGGGTCAGCTGCCGTGAGGCTTTAGAACTGCGGGGGGTCACCAACTCGTTGACTAAACCTTTTCTTGGAAGGAACAAGGGAGAAGGCAGAATGTAGCTCACCAGAACAAACACATCAGCCTTCCGCCAAATGAGGTTTTCCCTCTCTCGGACAGTTGGAAATAAAACTCAGGGTGTTTGCATGGATGCAAATTGTCCCCTTTTCTTTCTTTTTTCTTTTTTCTGTTGACATTTTTATTCTATTACAAATTGTTGCCTGTTTGCCTAGGTAGTGAGCCGGTCTCTGTAATTTTGCTGTGGTCCCGTAGCCATGGATGGAAAAATAGGGCAATTTACCTGTCTGTCAGAAAAGCACAGCCGGGGATGGAAGGAAGGGCTGCTGTTCCACGTTCTCTAAATATTTACGCTCCTGTTCCTCTTTTGTATTTATTCCTTCCACCCGAATGGCAGGTACACAGTCGCCTTCCAGCGCTCATTCTCCCTGGATGTTTTTAGAGAGAGCGGTTCCACTAATCAGAGCTCTTTCATAGTCACGAAGTGGATTCAAGTAATATTTAATCCAGCGACTAGGATGTTGGAATGTAGTTCAGGCCCATTGGGTATTTTTTTTTTTTTTTTGCACATCCTTTTATTTTTTTGGAATATAATTGGTCTACCGTGTTGAGTTACTTTCTGGTGTACAGTGGAGTGAATCAGCCATGTGTGTGTATGGACCCCCTCCTTCTTTGGCCTCCCTCCCACCCCTCCTTCTCACCCATCTAGGTCATCACAGCACCGGACTGAGCTCCGTGCTCTTCACTGTACTGCAGCTTCCTGCCAGCTGTCTGTTTTATACCTGGTAACTTATACATGCCAGTCCTAATCTCCCAACTCATCCCACCGTCCCTTTCCCCTGCTGTGTCCACAAGTTCATTCTCTACATCTGTGTCTCTATTCCTGCCCTGGAACTAGGTTCATCCGTACCATTATTCTGGATTCCACGAATATGCATTATGATATTTGTTTTTCTCTTCCTGACTAATTTCACTCTGTATGATAGAGTCTAGGTCCATCCACGTCTCTACAGACGACCGGAATTTCATTCCTTTTTTATCGCCGACTAACATTCCACTGTATATATGTACCGCATCTTTATCCATCATCTGCTGATTCATCTAGGTCGTTTCCACGTCTTGGCCATTGTGAATAGGGCTGCTGTGAACACAGGCGTGCGTGTATCTTTCTGAATGAAAGTTTTCTCTGGATATCTGCTCAGGAGTGAAATTGCTGGATCATATGATACTTCTGTTTTTAGAGGAATCTAAATTGCTGGGTCATGCGGTAACTTAACTGTGGTTTTTGAGGACTCTCTGCACTGTTCTCTGTGGTGGCTGCATCTCTTTGCATCCTCACCAGCAGTGGAGGGGGCGCCCTTTCCGAGATGATGTCTCTGTGGCATCTGTATCCTGCACCCCTTGCCCAGGACTGGCTCTGTGGCAGCGTCCAGGGAGGGAACTAGTCCGTGTGACGGGAAGCACGCCCCCGGGCTTGCTTCTGTGTCTCTGGTCAGGCCGCGGCTGAGGGGTCCAGGTGAAACCTGGGTGGGGCTTGCCCTAAAAGTGCAGCAGTGGCTGGCGGGGGACAGACGCCCAGTGTGTGTCTGTGATGCACACGTGTGTCTGGAGTCCCGGGCAGCACTGTGTCCTCGTCTTCACGTGGGGAGCCCGTCACCTGAGAACTTGTCCATGGGAACCGGGTCCCTGCCCGCACAGGCTCACATTACCTGGGAGTTGGCAGTTGTTCTGGGCAGTGCAGACGGGAAGCGAGTCGGATCCCGTTACCTGCCTTGGGGGTGGGGGGAGGCATTGTTCCTGCAGCCACCTCGAGCCAGGAAACATGCCCGCAAGCCAGGGTGCTTGCCCTGGTCCTCTGGTTACTCTGGGAGCAGGCTTCTCCAGATTTCCTCTCTGTGGTATTTGATTCTTTTTTTAGATTTACCTGTTTTACTTCTATGCAGGTGACCTACCTGCTGGTACAGGTATCAGATTCCCCACCTCTCTCTTGCAGCTCTGCTCGTGAGAGCTACAGTCGCTTACAGAACCGGCTGTTCGGGGGCCCTCAGACCACCCGCAAGTTCAGTGATTCTCTAGAAGGACTCCCAGGACTCAGCCAAGCTGATGTAGTCACACTTCGTTACAGAGAGAGGACACAGGTGAAATCAGCTGATGCAAAGGGTCATGGGCCAGGGTACAGGGGGACCAGGCGCCAGCTCCCAGCTGTCCTGTCCCAGAGGACTCTTGCAAACGACACTTGATTCTTCCAGAAGCCCTGTGTGACAGCACACGTGAGCTGCTGCCAATCAGGAATCCTCCCCGGGGAGCATTAGGGAGTCCTGGGGTTTTACTGGGGGTCGGTCACAGAGGCATGGTGGACCACCTGCAGGCTGAGCTTAGTCTCCAGCCCCTCCGTCAAGCCCGGGGCCCTCCCCATAAACCATGTTGTTAGTATAAATGACCTGTTGTGGCTCATGGCCTCATATAAACACAGTTTCTCAGGAGGACATTTCAAGGGCTCAGAGGTGCCCTCCCAGGAGTCCCATCAAGGGTCTGGACAATCCTGACAGCAGGGTTCACCCGTCACTGCACAGCAGTATTTCACAGAGTGGACTCTGGATCCAGCATCACATCTTGGTTCTGCCATGGCTTGGCTCTCTGGTTTAGGTACTTGTTCTACCTCTTTATGTCTCTGTTTCCTTATTGGTAAGATGGGGGCGATACTGGATAAGCACAGGGGCAAAGAGCTTGAGGACTGAATGGCAACTGATGAAAGAGAGTGACTGTTGCAGCCACGCCGCTGCCACTGTGATTGCCTACGGAGGAGGGCAGGCTGCAGGTCCTCAAGGAGTTAAGCAGACCCAGCGGTTCCACTCGCAGGCACGTACCCAGGAGGCATGAACACATGTTCAAACGTGTCTGCCCAGGAGGCACGGACACGTGTGAGTCTTCACAGTAGCATTACTTCCAGTAGATCCTAAGTGTCAGAAACACTGACGTCACCCACAGACGAATGGATAATAAACACACGTGGTCCATCCGTCCGAGGGAATATCATTCATCCATGGAAAGGCGTGAAGCCCTGACACTCGCTGCAACATGGATGAACCTCAGGAACGTTATGCCAAGTGAAAGAAGCCAGACGTAAGAGGTCTCATACTGTGCGATTCCACTTATGTGACGTGCCCTGAGTGAGACAGTGGGGTGCACGGTGGGGAGGGGCAGGGTCGGCTGGGGTGGGATTTGGAGGAGGAAGGAATGGGGAGTGAATGTGATGG